>NC_056736.1:812465434-812692934 GCF_019279795.1 Protopterus annectens | reverse complement strand
ATGTGCAAGAACATGGAAATGAAAATGAAGTTATACAGGATAAATAGATAGTAGAATGTATAATACAAGAAAATGCACAAAAATATGTGACAATACATGCAGTTAAAGAAAGTAACAAGGAAAAAGAAACAGAAGAGACAAATGAGGAAGAAGCTGATTGGTGCACAGTAAGAAATAAAAATAATTTGATAGGGAAAAGAGTTAAAGAAAGGAAAAGAAAATTAGAAACATAATGCTTAGAGAAAATAAGAAAGGAAAGGGATAAACTTTTTATTATACTAACTGTTCTTAAAAGCAGAAATATTAGCTTTAAATGTGGACAGTATGAAAAATCTTAAAGGGCGAATAGGTATATTACAATGGTGTGCTGCAGTAGATGCACATATTATTGTTTTAGAAGATAACAGATTATTAACAGAAGCAGAAAGAACACAAACTGAGAAACTTTGGAATGGTCCAGTAGTTTGGAACATGGGGAAGGAAACATGCTCAGGCAAATGTATATTATATGAAGAAAGCATTAAAATATTAGCTCTAACTATAGTGGAACTAGGACGAATTACGGAAATAGACGTGAGATGGAAAAATATGCGTATAGAATTATAGCTTTATATGCATATATAACAAAAAAGACAGAAATTATGTTTAAAAATATTCTTGAATATGTTTGTGTAAATATGTACATTAATTGTAATTTAAGGAAAAATAAGAGCAATTGTGATGTTAAAATGGCTAAAGAAATTATGAGAAGTGGAAGGTTAAGTTTATGGGTGAATAACCATGGACCTATAAAAGGAATGAAATTAGAACAGAAACTGATTATCTTTTAATACCTGATAGTTTTAAAATTACAAAAAAGGAATTAAGTATGCTGGATTTTCAGATCATGTGGCTTTATGGGTTAAATACAGGAAAATGAAGAATACATAAGAATAGGAAAAGGAATAAAGAGAATGGGCAGGATTCACGAAGGCTTGCACGGAGTTTAAGAGTAGTGTAAGACTCCATGCAGCCCTCGCGATCCAGGAACAGCCCGAAATTCTGTGTAAGAGACCAGCTTAAACGTCTCTTACACGGAGTGGGCATGGATATACTAATCACCTCACTTGCAGCCGAAAGGCATGCAAATGAGGTAGATTAGCGATCCAGGAAGCCCAAAGCAGCCAGTGTAAGAGCCGTTTTAGCTGCAGAAATGTACTCAGTTGACAACAGAGTACGTTTCTGCAAATAACACAATGGAGCCATGTCAGCTCCAAATAAAGGGTGCATATGTGTCAGGCAGCATGCCAATAGCCAAATATGTGGCCATTGGCAAGGTACCCCGATGCAAATATGAGAAACCAAAAACAAAATGGCCACCGTTTAGTGGTTGCTAAGAGTGGAAGCTGAGTCTAAGACATGTAACTAAGCATTAGTAGGCAATCTGATGTAAATGAGTGCTAGGATACTGAATTCCACTGTCACAAAGCAAATGAACACATTCTGAGTAGTGTAAGAGATACATAAGTGGGAGGAATAGAGTAGGAGATAGGTGACATTACAGGGGGGAATGGCAGAAAGAAATGCAGTTCATTGGAGGTCAGTGTTACATGACAGATGTCAGACACATATCATGGAAAGAGGAGTGCCACAAGATAAGCATGGGAAAGTCAAGAAATGGAAGGTGTACACTGTTGCTTACACCAGAGTTTCTTGCTGGGTGTGCATGCGCACGTGTGTGTGCCATGAGGCGCGAGTAGGGCAGTGTGCGCGCGTGTAAGGCAGACTGAGCATGTGGGAGCCTGTTGGCAGACTTGTAAGACTGTTTGCGCTGGTGTGCTCACATTTTAACCCGAATAAGACGATTCTAAACTGTGTAAGCATGTGTGTGTGTGCGTGTAAGCCACTGTGAGCGTGTTTCTGCTGGTATGTGCGTTGCTCCCCCCTGAGGAAACAGAAAGGAAACAGGAAGCAACAGAATTAGTAGGAAGCTAGCAGGGAATACTGCTGGAGCTAGCAGGTGAAAACAATTAGAAGCAGGCAATTACACAGGCAGAATAGTAGCCCAGCCAAGCACTTAAAACTCTACAAATAGCAGTGCAGGATGTTTCTCTCAAGAGACACTGCAAGACAGGAGTAAGCTATTAGAAGTGAAAACTGAAAAAGCTGAACTCAGAGCAGAAATGCTAGGGGCTGCCATAGCTGTCATAAGGAGACATAGGCTACTTGCTGAGGGTGGTGACAAAGCAAATGGTGCCAGACAACCCACAGTGAGAAGACGGAGAAGAGTGTACAGGCCCAGGGTCACCTACCATGGGTTACATGAGCTGGAGATAGTGGAGTGCTATAGAGTGGACAGAGACCTCCTGCAGCAAATTGTTGAGCTGTGCAGGCCACGCCTCACACACAGAAACAACAGAGGGGAACCCATCCCAGTGGAAACCAAGGTATGTGTTGGCCTAAGAATACTAGCAATAGGTACCTTCCAGAGGCCAACTGGTGATATGATGGGGATATCACAGGCATCAGCCTCCAGGGTACTGCACCAGTTCCTGGATGCCATGTCATCACATGTCGGTGATCATGTATATTTCCCTAATGCCCGTGAGGTATTGGCCAGCAATATGCGTCTCTTCCAGCAAATAGCAGAATACCCTGAGGGAGTGGGTGCAATAGACTGCACGCACATGCGCATCAAAGCACCAGCCGGTGAGCGAGGCAGGGCCTACATTAACCACAAGGGCTTCTCCTCCATCAACTGCCAGGTCGTGTGTGATGCCCAGGGCATAATAATGAATGTGTGTGCTGGCTGCCCTGGGAGCTACCATGATTCCCATATCTGGCATTTGACGCAGCTGTACCAGACATTTACCAATGGGGACATCCCACATGGACACCTAGTGGGGGATGCAGGTTATGCACTGGAGCCGTGGCTGATGACACCCATCAGAAACGCACACACATCTGAACAGGAACGCCATAATGAGGCACACGCACAAACACATAATGTAATAAAGCATGTGTTTGGGCTGCTCAAGTCATGGTTCCAGTGTCTGGACACATCTGGTGGAGCCTTGCAGTACTCACCAACTACATGTACCCAAATTGTCATGGTATGTGCTATGCTACATAATATGATCTTGCGAAAACAGCTGCAGCAGGACCAGCATTGGGCTGGGCCAAACAGCCCCCCACCATTGCCAATGCCATCACAGGCAGAGCGTGACTCAGAGGAGGAACAACCTAAGCCTGCCCCATTAGGCAGAAGGAGGCATGCCCAGTATGCCCTGGCCTTGGCAAAGAGGCAATGCATAGCACATACACTGGCTCAGTAGGAACCCTGGGAATGATACCCCTCTCTGACTCACTCATATAATAACAGGGATGCCTAAAATGACATAACCTGCTCTCAAACATGTACAGGGAGTGTAGTATGTGCATCCGACAGAGGCAGCCCTGCAGCACCACCTGAGGCATGAATGCCATGTGTTAAGCAATGTAACACCATGTAGTATATGCACACTTGATGACCCTGACTAACATCCTGCCCTCACCAAGCGTGATGCCACAATATGACGATGAGATGATCAATTGCAATAATTGGCTGAAGTATTGCAGTTAGTCAAAGGGGATCCAATGTGTGCCAGCCTGGAATGACATGCTGAGCATGACATGATGCTCCACCCGCTAGGGGTGGTGTGCACCTATCAGTCCAGGCCTTATGGATACTGGCAAAGGCTGTTGTTACCCACAGCGTGCCTTGAATAGGTAAGGCTCAAAACACAAACCCACCTCCATAGGTATCAAAAGGGATAAGAACCTAGATGTAATGCTACCCAATGCCAGAAGTCTAAACAGCAAGATGCATGCAGTCTAAACTCCCCCAGTATGGAGAATGTTGATATCTGTCCTGTAACAGAAAACTGGGTCAAGGCTCACAACAGCACCCTAACACTACCAGGTTACACCTCATACTGTGCTGTACAGACTCAAAACATGGAACAAGCTACAAAAGGAGGGTGACTAGCAATAATTGTCAAGGATAACCACACCCCCATGTTGGTACCACAACAAGAAGCAGCATGGACTAGCCCTGGTCAAGTAACAGTGGCTAAAACTGCCTCCCAGTTTATAGTCTGCTACAGACTACCGTCCTAACACCAGGAACTGCACTTGGCCTATGTTGGAATACATGAATATATCAAGCCCTCCAAACCACATTATATTGGGTGACTGAAAATACCCAAACATAGACTGGGAGCATTATACTAGCTCCAACACTGTAGGACAAAAGTTCCTAGAATCCATAAACCAAAATGTCCAGGAACAACGTACCATGCCCACAAGAGGGGTAAGCATACTGGATATGATAATCAGCAACATGGGTACTGGATGGCAAGATGAGAAGTGTATCCCTCACTGGTAAGACCAGACCATAGAGTAATCACACCGGATATACACATCCTGACTACAGTCCCTGGCCAGAAAACCACAGTGAAAACATGTGTAAAGCAAAAGTTGCACTCCTCCAAACTGATGTGGAATCCATTAAAGGCCCTGTGCAGGTGCAAAATATGGGCCACACCTCAGAACCTGTTATACAGGCATTCCATGATCACTGCCAGGAATGCTTGGATTATGCAATCCCAAATTAAACCAAAGACACAATGCCATACATGCAGGTATCTGGCATGGTGGACTCCAGCCATTACCAAACCATGCAAGAGAATGAGGAAGCTACTACATGATAGAAAAAACATAAAAAGGGAAGTAATCACTGATCAGTAGTATGGCAATAAAATATGTCCACACATACAATCCACTAAGGCCAGCTACAACAAGTTGAATCTGTGAATCTTGAGGCAATGTTATACCTGCCCCAAGTACACAGACAACCCTCAACTCCCCCCAAAAGATAAAAATATATGTGAGAGATGCAACCATTTATCAAAACCGGAGGCTGAGCTCCCTCAAATCAGTACTGTCAAAACTAGTCAGGAGGAGAAGGTAACCACACACACCACAAACCCAGTCCTACATAGACCTATCACAACAGCAAACCAAAGACATAAACACAGAAAAACATTCCCGGAGGCCCTAATTACAAACACACCACATCAACAGAGGCCTCCAAAGCAGACACCCAAGCAACCACTACCTCCAGACATAGCACATGCAACACATAGTACACAAAGCTGGTGTGCCAAACAGTCACAGGCCAGAAGGAGAAACAACATGCCTGATACAGTTGTAATAGGTGACACCATAGTCAGACACACTGCTGTCCCGCTCACCAGACTGAACAAAGGAAAGGGTACAGTAAGCTGCCTGTAGGCTGCTACAATACGCCACATAACAGAAGTACGCAGGTCACCCCAAGGCAAGTAGAAATATGAAGCAGTCATTGTCCATGCTGGCGTGAATGACCTGAGATGTACCTCCCCGGACTACATGAAAAGAGACATAGATGAGCTCTCCGATTATGTAGTCCAGGCAGGCATGACACTGACCATTTGCAGCATCCTACCCTCACCAAGAATGATGCCACAGTATAAACACAGAATGATCAGCTTTAACAAGTGGCACAATTACTGGTGTCATTCCAAGGGGATCCAATGTCTGTCTGTTTGGGATGTCATGTTTGACAAGCCACGCTGCTGTTCCAGGGATGGCTTGCACCTGTTACCCCTGGGCATCTAGATATTGGATAAGGCTATTGCCACCTCCATAGAGCCTTTCGTAGGCAAGGCTGAAAAGACTAACCCACCACCCTAGAAAACATAAGTGGAAAGAAACATCAGGTTAATGCTGACCAATGCCAGACATGTAAACCTCAATATGCCTGCTCCCGAGGCCCTCCCCAGTATGGGGAATATTGATGTCCATGCAGTGACAGAAACCTGCAGCAAGGCTCCTGACAGCACACCAGCACTACCAGGTTATACCTCATATCATGCGTTATGGCCCCAAAACCTGGACCAAAACATAAAAGGAAGGGGAGTATCCATATTTAGCACAGACACCCACACGTCCAGGTAACTGACAATGCATGAAGCATCGGAGACCGCCCATGTGCAACTAACCATAGGCAAAACTGCTGTACAGTCTGTAGCATGCTACAGATCACACCCTCACACACAGGAACCCCACCCAGCCATCCTGAAGACACTGGACAGTATGAATGTCTCACCAGATACCAAACAAGGTACTCACAAATTACCACATAGGTGGTAATCCATTATTTATGGAAGAAGTAATCAGGGACCTAGGGACACAAGTGGACAGTAACCTGTTATGTGACACTCACATTGCCAACGCAGCTAGGAAGCCTGTCTATATTGGACACCGTATCATGAAAGGATTCACATCTATGTCAACAGAGGTCATTGTGCCCCTATACTGTTCTTTTATCAGACCCATAATCTAGTACAATGCCTCATTTGGGATGTACCTTACCCAACACCTGCAGCAGTTAGAAAGACCTCAAAGGTACCTCACCAAGAGGATAAAGGGTCTCAAATATATGTCATATGCTGCCTGGCTGTAGACACCCCAGCTGAATGCAGTCACATACTGCCTACACAGAGGCATTGTATGCCTGTTGTACAAGGCCATGTCCAACACAGGACATACTCCACCCCAGAAAACCCAATCCATCGGAGCTGTGAGAGTGAGAGAAGTCAACCTCAACACATAATGAAATAGGATGTGCTGGAGGGACAGATACATAACCCAGATGCTCCCTACACCCTGGAACAGAATCCCACTCCATGTTAGGCAGAGCCCCTCACTGACACTCTTCAACAGGAATCTTGCCAAGTGGATGGATGATCGTAGATGTACACTGGGGGTCATCACTGTGTCACGTCCAGACAGAGGCACAGTAAAGTAAATCATAAATGGCCATAATATTCACATAGCAAGGGGTGGTGAAAGCCACACACACTCTGGCTAAGCTTATAAATGACCTAGGGTGGATAGCCTAGTATGAACCTATGAACCTATGAAGATATAAATTGTACAGGACACTAAGGTTAATCACAAGGCTTTCTTAACTGATGGTAGGAACCTTGTTGGGAATTCACAGATATGCTCTGAATCACTCAAATATTACAAACAACATACCAAACACACACACATATTGCCAACATCCAACCTGACAGGTGCAGTGCAACCCCCCCCCAAAAATGCAAAATATATATCCCAGCAGAGTGCTGGCCCCCTGACATTGCAGATGCTGAGGTAACAGCCAGTATCTACAAAGCAAAACACACAGCATCAGTGGTATGAGATGGTGTCCTGGACTGAGTCCAACATGGACTCCAAGAAGAATGGAATGCCAAATAACACTACTGCTCAATGTCAGCCTTACCACAGGATATGTACCCAAAGAGCAGTGTACAACAACAGTGGTCCTTCTCAACAAAGGTGCTGCCTGAATGGATACTGCAAACTACCATCCCAGAATCCTGACAAGCTTGGTCTGCAAAGCTATGGAAAGGATCAGCATGTACCGCAGACATAAAGATATTGGGGACCTACTGACACCAGACCCTACCCATAACACACAACCTCTTATAACAAGTAATCTTGTGAATGGCTTCATGGATGGTGAGATAACCCACCAGAATAGAGACTGCTGGACAAGTGATAAAGTGACAAACTTTGTATCGGCATGATGTGTCAGTCATGTATGATGTCTGATGCTGTCATGTGTGTCACTACAGTAACTGTGACATATTTGGCAATGATATCATAGGAATGCTCATTGTTAGGGGACACAGACCACATATAGGTTGCAATAATCTGGATATTCCATGTACATCTGTACAGATGACTGGTATGAACTGTATAGTGTAACATAGTGCATGTGAGGCAGATGCCATTAACAGGCTCTTTAAAGTAATGCCATGGGTAGGGGGTCAACAGGCCTTAAAATGGTATAACATACACCTACAAAAGCCACAGGGGATATGCTTCACACACACTAATATAGTTGTCAGTATTGAGATTAGAATCCCTCCCTATCTAATTATGTGTACTATAGTATTATGCAGTTAAGTTATTGCACACACCACAGAGCTTAGAGGGCTGACAAGTGTAAACAGGTACTTCTAAGGTAAATGACATCAGCAGGCTTTGTAAAGTAGGGCAGTGGGAAGTGTACTGGGTGATACATGCCTCAGAATGGTATAATCCACACTCCCAGATGATATGATTCTCACCCAAACACACATACACAAGGAGAATATGATTCTCACACCCAGTATCACAGTTGCCAGTATTGAGTTTAGAACACCTACCTATCTAGTTATGTGTACTAGAGCATTACACAGTTATCACACATGCCACGGAGCTTATAAGATATAACAGTGTCCCTAGGTATGCCTAAGGTGAATTACATCAAGAGCGCTTGTAAAATATGACACTGGGAAATGTACTGGGTGGGAAGAGCATCAAAATACATTACCCTACAAACATACACACTTGCAAACACCTTTACACACGTAAACACACACACACACACACACACACACACACACACACACACACACACACACACACACACACACACACACATACACACATTTACCCTACAAACATACAAACTTACAAACACCTTTACACACACAAACACACTTAAAGACACACACACGCACACACACACACGCACACAAACACACTTAAAGACACACACACTTAAAGACACACACATGCACACACACACACACACACACACACACACACACACACACACACACACACACACACACACACACACACACACACACACACATTTGCCAGAACTGAAAATAGAACCCCTGCCTGTCTAGTTATTTGTACTATACTGTTACGTAGTTATTGCATGCAACACTGAGCTTATAGAGTTGAGGCCTATCCAAAGGGGCTTCAAAGGGTAATGACATCAGCAGGACTGCTAAAGTAGGGCACTGGGAAGTGTACTGGGTGTGAATGGCGTAAAACTGTTTCATCTGCAAACACATTTACATTTGGCAGGACTGAGATTAGAAACCCTACCTATCTAGCTACTTGTACTGTAGTGTTATGCAGTTATCACACATGCTACAAAGCTTATAGGGCTGACAAGTGTCCAAAGGTACTGCTAAGGTGAATGACATCAGCAGATCTTGTGAAGTAGGGCAATGGGAAGTGTACTGAGTGGGAACGGCCTCTTAATAATTAAACCTACACACACACTCACACACACACACACACACACACACACACACACACACACACACACACACACACACACACACACACACACGCACACACACACACATACACACACGTGATGTGATATTACAACCGCCACCTCAGTGCTATTACAGAATGGAGCTCACCTTCATGCTGGTAAATGTGACTGGTTATGACCAGTATGCCACTGTCCGCAGCAGGACATCACTCTATGCCATTCAGGGTATCCCTGTGTATGCCTCACTCTCTGTGTGTGTCTCCCTGTGTGTGTGTCTCTATCTCTCTCTCTCTCTCTCTCTATCACTGTCTGTCTCTCTCTTCTCCATCTCTATGTGTGTGCATGCTTGACATATTGTTATCTATTGCCCATATATATATGTCTGTGTGTTACACACAATAGATACAGATATATCACATATGGGCCACCTACAGCTAGCCGGGTTAATCCTGTCTGATGGGTGTCTGTAAAGACAGTTAAGGTGTACATAGCTGTCTGTATGCAAAGACATATATATTCACAATACAGTTATATAGTCCGATGTGGGTTCCAACATGGGCTGTAATTCTCTAAGTGTCCAGTATGACCTTCTATAGTTAGAGTAGGACTCCATTCCAGAGATAGTTGTACTCCGGTCCGGGGTTTTGTGTGCTACAGCCATACCTCTCAAAAATAAACAGGAAGTTGCTAGTGTTACAAGGTTTGTTTTAGCAGACATTTTCTGACATATCTGATGTCTGACACTGAAATGTATTGTGTCATTACCTAGTGACAGACATCCTCAAATCATCACAGTGCTTTACCAGAGAAATACAAGATGTATGATGCACAGACCAATATTATTAGCCAAACTATAGACATTCATGCCCAATCCAGACAGTTTTGAGGTGTGGCTACAGCTGATTGACTGATTACGCTATCTAAACAGTCCAGCAACTCAGTGATATACTGTCTGGGGATCTCCTGCTTGTGTGGTATTCTTCTTACCTGAAAAGTCATATCCTGGTGTGGCCATACCTCACAATTGTACAGTTTTTTGCAGATTGTCCAGATGTTTGTCTTGAAGTTTCGTCCATTCTATATAAACTCGTGATTTTATGGCAAGTTAGTTGTAAATAATTAAAGACTGAAGTTTCAAAATAATGATAGACATTACTGTTTTAGACTTCATAACCTTCAGACAATTCCTGCTAATGCAAAATTCATTTTTTCTACCAACTTTATCAGTTTGTAAGAGCAATATGTACACACTGTCCCTATCATTAGGCCTTTGCCCCACTTTTATTTATGATGCTGTCCAGATTTCTTGAAGTCAGAGTTTGAGAGGTATGGGTGTGGGTACAGAGTGCATTCTACTGAGCAAAATTGTCCATTATAAGTGATACTGTGACTTTCAGGTATGTCAGTGGCAGAGCAGTACAGAGTAATGTGGTGAACCACTGACAGATAGTTGTGTATAGGTTAATAGGTTGACATGACGTTAGTAAGCTATTGGGCCTATTGGCCCAGAAGCCCTTATTACCCACTCAGATGAGAGTGTAGCCCATTAAGGCAAGTAAGCACCCATAGCCCTGTCTATCAGGGACACAGCTAGAATCATAGGTCTGTATTTTCTGTTTCCCATGCACTAATACAGGGAGAACATCTCTAGGGTAATTGAGGCACTTGGCTTGATTTGGACAGGGAGTGTATTCCACAGATGGGGGAGTGTGTGGGCCACGTTTCTGCCACACCAACAAGCTGTACTGATATCACAGACCAAGTTGATACTGCGCTTACAGGTCGATCAAGTGGGCTTTGACTTCCAAATGTGGAACAGTCCCATTAAGGCAGGGTCTGGATTGCTTTATATGCCAGACAGGGGTCACCTCTGCAGTGTCTGTATGGAACAGAGTAGAGGGACATTGCTGTTAGCCTATCTGTGTAGGGTAGGTGTTTGTGGTCCTGCATTCTCCTGGTGGGGAACCTCTGTTGTCTCTCCAGCTGCTGCATGTGCTTTGTGAGGTACATGCTGAAGGGGACATTGAGCAAAAGAATTGGCCTCATAAACTTAGCATACATGGCTCTTATGACCTCTTTGTCCCTGGATGGGATACCCTTACATTTGAGATGTCCCATCTATGAAGCTTTCTGTACAACAGGAGCAACATGGTGCTCAGACATCAGGTTGCTATCAACCTGAGTGGCCAACTGCCTCACTACTGATTGTGTATGTAGGACATTGTTGTTAATGTGATACTATTTGGGGACATCAGTCTCCGCGAAGGGGATGATGATGTATCAGCAGGCATTCAGCTTGAGTCCATGTTTCTGGCATCAGACATTTGTTTTGTTGAGACCCTCTTGTAGGACAGCCACATCACTTTGGGTATTGATGACTGCTCCCAGCTTGCAGTTATCTCTCACTTGGTCAGCCATGGGCCCATGTTTTTGGCCTGCACCTCAGGGAAGTATATCCCATATACCAGATACCCCCAGACCGATCCATGGGGTATGCCACTCATTATGGGTGTACTGTTTGTGCTGGCTACCCCTATTATGATTATGTGGTTTCTATCAATGAACCAGTTTGATACCCATCAGGTAACATATGGATTGCTGCCTAGTTGACAGAGTTCATGTACTATGGGCAAGTGGGGAATGGTGTGTAAGGCTTTGGCCAGGTCACAATGGCCAGTGTGCGACATCTTTCCTTCATCTATGCCTTTGTTAGCTGCCTCAGGGAAGTCAACCAGAGTTTACTGACGTACCTCCCTTGAGGATGGCATACTGTGTAGGGTAATGAATTTTGATTTTGCCAATGTCCCTGTTAATGTGATCCACAATAATCCATTGCATGGCCTTGCTGATCAGGCTAATTAGGCTGATGGTTCTTTCATTTCCTGGATCAGTGAACACTTCACCTTGCTATAAAGGGATGACAGTGGCTGTCCACCACTCGGCTGTTATATAGACAGTACTCAGACTTTGGGTGTGTAGGATGTATAATGATTTGCCAGTTCATACCTGGGTTCATGTAGTTTGCACCCTGGGATGCATTTAGGTCCCATGGAGGCTGTCCTCTTGACTTTGAGAGGGCAGTGATGCCCTGCTCCCTAGTGATAAGGGTTTGATGTTCGGGTACTGGGAATGTCCTGCTTTCCTCATAGGGAGTAGAGGAGAGACATTTCCATTGAATCTGTCAGCCAGAACAGTGGCAATATCTACAGCATTTGTGTATGTGGAGTCCTTGACCACCTGTTATGCACAAATCTGGGAGCTTCCTTTGGGAATGCAAACATATGTGAGGAAGGCCTTATGATTGTCTGTCTTAGATGTGGGCAATTTGGACTTAGAGTTGCATTTAGTGGATTTCTCTGGTGCTCTTATTTGTTTGTTCAGGCTAAGGGGTGATTACTTCCAGTTCTGCATCTGCTCCTCCTCAGTCCTGGAAAGCAATATTATCCTTTTAGTATATAGTTGCTCTATTGCAGATGTTTGCAGACAGGTTTACTTTCCCTTGCAGACGGTGATGTCCTGTCAGGTATTCCTGATTCCATGCATCTCTATCTATATGCTGGCATGCTAGTTTTGTGTACATTCAGAAGTTGGTGCCTGTTCATCTGCTGGGGTAGGTGGCTTTTCATCTGTTTATACCATCTCTCTAGTGGTTGTGATCAGTTTGTGGGACATTTTCCTTTTACCAAGGCTAAAGGTGGGTCAGGAAAGATGGTGATATGACATGTTACCGCTTTTCTGATGTATCTTGGCAGTGAGGATGATACCATGGTGGTGCTGCAGTGGTTGATCATGTTGGTTACTGCCAAGTCTGACATAGGTATCACATCTTGTGGGGGTATCAAGTGGCTGTCCTAAGGATGTAGCATTGATAAGATGGGGGCATCTCTGTGCATTTCTGTTCTGGCATGGTTGGATTCCCAATCAATGTTTTGGTAATATACAAGAAAATCCTTCAATGCAGCCTTGAAGGATTTTCTTGTATTGTTGGGTTTTTCACTAGTTGATTGTTGGTGTACGTGGTTTTGGTAATATACGTCAGCCAGGATCAGGGTGGCGGGAGGAATCTTGATAGATTTTTAGAGGGCAAGATATGTGGGGTGGGTGTCTTGAATCAGATATATTGGCCTGTAGCTACATAAAAATTGTATAGGGGTCTTGTCGACAGTTGACTGCACTTGGTGTGCCTCATGAGTGTTAAACTGTTTGACCAGCCTGGAGGTGTGTGTCTGTCTAATATATATTTATACTCCACCTCCTTTGGCTTTGCTGCCCACATTTTGAGGTCTGGCTGTAGGATCAGATGAGTGATCAGGTAAAGATGGGTTTCTTTCTGCAGCTGTGGGCCAGGTTTCTGTGAGTGCACAAATGTCACCATCACCATCTTCCAGGGTTACGACTGCAGCAATGAGTGCATTTACCTGTTTAGACTCCTAGAGTTTAGTGACATGGCCTTTAATTTGCATTTTTTGAGTGTTTTATGTTGGCTGTATGGACCCCATAAATTTCCCTACAAAGGCACTATGGGAGAGGCAAGGCCCTTTGCCAGAGGTCTGAAGGCCAAGTGAGACAGATGCAAGCCATCTTTAGCAAGGCATTGTGGTCTGTCAATAATATGTTCCCAGGCTACCAGGCAGTGGATCCCCTTGGGATGACACCAGTAAAAGAGCCAAGTGTTACTGACAATCATTTTTTGTTTGTATTGAGCCATCATTCTGGGTGAGGCAGACTGCTGCTTAAGACTAGGAACATACCTGCATGGGGCACATATTCAGCAAGCTGAATCACGTCCGTCTTCCTATAGTCCAGGGAGGTGCACCTGACCTCATTCACACCGCCATGGACCAGGCTGGAGTGATACCTGTACCTGTTGTGGGGTGACTTGAATGCATGTTTGATATGGAAGATTATGGCACCTGACAAACAAGTGACAGTGACTTTCTCCTTATCCTACCTGGTGAGAGGCACATCTGTGTGTCTCCCAGTGTCTCCCAGTGGTGTCTTCCATGAGTAATATGTTGGGTGTATGGTAAAGCCTTATAGGTTTCAAGACCCTGGTGTGTGGACTCTGCATGGTCTGTAGTGTGTAGGTTTGTGAAGTTCTCATGTGTTTTTGCCTCTGACTTGTCCTTTGTTTGGGTATTTGTTTTGTTGTGGACCTCCACTTACATGGGTGTGTGTTGTGTATTTGCAGGTGATGTTTACTGACTCCAAACACTGCATGGTAGCTATATTACTGCACAATTTGTTCTGGTATGCACATTCTCTATTTGTCGTGCCAGTGGTCCCCCTTCCCCTTATGTGTATCTCTTTGTACATCTGTAGTCCAGTCACAGGCTTTGCCCACATTGGCTGCTATGTATTTGTAATTCTGGTGTGAGCAGGGTAAATGCCGTGACATCACACAATGTTATGGACTTCAGACCTCTGAGTGTACCTATTTAGCAGGTTGACAATCATTGCAACACTACATTTGCTGTGGTCC
This sequence comes from Protopterus annectens, assembly GCF_019279795.1. NCBI lineage: Eukaryota > Metazoa > Chordata > Ceratodontiformes > Protopteridae > Protopterus > Protopterus annectens. Next base: position 812,678,256 of record NC_056736.1, on the reverse strand, counting down.
TCAGACAGTTTGTGATACTATATGTTATTATGAGGCTATATGTTGGCCTAGCTGTAAAACTGTCACAGACTGACATATGGACAGATCCATATATGACAGTCAGACAAAAGCCCACACAGTTTGCTCATTTGCTACTGTTGTATTAAAAAAAATACACTTTATGCATCGCTACTTAGCTAGGGTTAAACTATTCCTGATGCCATAAAGTCTGCTCTTCAAAATTCCCCTTAGAACTAGCCAGTTTTTTTAGTTTTAGTACTCAAATCTGTTTCTTTGAGCTCAGCACTTGTTCCGAACTCATTGTAAGCACTAAATAAGCTACAAATTACTAGAGCACTCAACTTTCCTCACTTGTCTAGAGGAAAACAGTTTTTAGTACTTAATAAATAAGCACCTATCCAGGCATGTCTAAGCATCAGCTCCTGGTGTTTTTTCCTGTCTACCTGATGAATCTGGGCATCTTGGGACAATTCAGCAATTGCCTCATGTACACAGACAACCCTCTCCTCCTACCACCCAACATTACAACCTGTGAGAGATGCACTTATATAGCCAAACTGGAAGCAAAGCTCTCTTCACCCAAGAATGGACAAGACAGTCAAGAAGAGAAGGTAAACACTTGCACCACACCACACTCATCACATAGTCCCTCAACACCTACACCACAAAAACACAAACATAGCAACACAAAACACACACCTACATTTGCGGAGGCTCTCAATAAAAATCTGCTCAAGCAACAGAGACCTCCAAAGCATAAACACATGCAACCTCTACCCACCAACACAACCCAAATGACACATAGCCTACAAACGACAGCCCATAAGGTATAACAACGTACCCGACACTCTAGTCATAGGTGGCTCTATGGTCAGGCACACTGATGTTCCACTCACCAGGCTAAACAAGGAGAAAGTTACTGTCAGCTGTCTGTCGGGTGCCATGACATACACACTCAGGTCACTCCACAACAAGTACAAATTGGCTAAGTTTCTGGTGTCATTCTAAGGGGATCCAGTATCTGTCTGCCTGGGATGACATGAATGACAGACCACGATGCTTTGCCAGATATGGCCTGCACCTGTAGCCCTTGGGATTCTGGATACTGGCTAAGGCTCTTGCCACCCCTATAGTGCCTTTTTAAGGCAAGGTTCAAATGACAAATTCACCACTGTAACAGGTACAAGCAAGCAAAATCTGAGGGTAATGCTACTCAGTGCTAGAAGCCTAAACCTCAAAATGCATTCACTTGAGGCACTCCTTAAAATGGAGAACATTGACATCTGTGCAGTGACAGAGACCTGGTTCAAGGCTCCAGAGAGCACCCCTGCATTAACTGGCTATAATTCATATCACACCTTTCGGCCACCTAACCTGGACCGAAACACTAAAGGTGGAGGCGTGTCCATATTCATTAAGGATATTCACACCTCCAGGCTAGTTGCTCAACATAATGCAACCGAGATTATCCAAGTGCTACTAACTCTGGGCAAGGACGCAATCCAAATTGTAACTTGCTACAGATCCCCCACCATGCCCCAGGATTCCCACATCACATTTCTTGATACACTGGAAAATATTAGGGTACAACAAAACACCCTAATAATGGGTGATTTCGACTACCCCCCCCCCATTAACTGGGAAAACTACTCATGTACCAACTCTTGCTCAACGTTTTCTGGAATTCATAAATTCTATCGCCTTGGATCAACTTATCCACTCCCCCACCAAGGGCAGCAATATCCTAGACCTGGTCATTATCAACATGGGCGACTGGTGTTCCACACCAGAGATCAATTTCTCATTGGTCAGATTCGACCACAAGCTTATCAGCCTAGACATCCACATCCCATCCCCTACTAGGGAAATCACCATAAAAAATTTCTCCAAAGCCAACTTCATGCTTCTTAAGAGAGAAGTGGCAAACTTCATGATACCCATGCAGACGGACAATAGAGGTACGACTGCTGATACCTACACAAATGCACTTTATAAGCACTTACACGTGTGCATGGATCATGCTGTCCCTAACAGAACCAAGATGCTATCCTCCAAAAAAATGAAGCCAATCTGGTGGTCCGCTGCCATAAACAAATTCTACAACAGGAGAAAGAAACTGTTGCAAAAAAATAGTAGAATCCCATGACTGGAAGAACACCCTGGACAGCCTCAGTAAGAAGCTGAGATAGATCATAAAATGCTCCAAAGCTAGTTATGAAAACAAAATCACCATTGATTCTAGAAACAACCACACAGCATTCTATAGCTATGTCAAGAATCTCAATGGCAATACTCAGCTCTGCTCTGAGTTACAGCACAATGGCACTAAATATACAGAACCAACTAATATTGCCAAAATCCTGGCAAATAGCTTCAGTGCTAACTTTACCCCCCCTCACCCCTAAAGCGCCCATCTCTATACCAGAAGAATGCAAAGTTCCTGTAATCACGGCTGCACAGGTAAAAAACACATTCTCCAAAGCCAAGAACACAGCATCCATGGGACCTGACAACATCCCAGGCTGCGTTCTACATGAACCACAGAATGAACTGGCACCCCACCTAAGTACCATGTTCAATCATAGGCTCACCTCAGGTTTTGTTCCCACTGAATGGTGCACAGTGACAGTTATCCCACTCCACAAAGGGGGAAACACCATGGACATTGGGAACTACCGCCCCATTAGCCTAATGAGCCTGGTCTGCAAGGCCATGGAACATATCATCATGGAACTTATAAACAAAGACATTGGTAATCTCCAAACTCTGGACCCCACACAGTTCGGATATGTAAAAGGCAGATCATGTCTCCTAAAGCTGATTGACTTCTTTGAAGCAGTCACCAAAGCCGTAGATGAGGGTAAGGTGGTTCTCACAGCCTATCTAGATCTCGCCAAGGCTTTTGACACCATCCCCCATCTGGAATTATAGCTAAACTCACTAAACTAGGTATAAATCCCTATGTCACAAGATTGTTTGCCAACTGGCTCACTGACAGGACCCACACTGTGGAAGTAGCAGACTACAAATCCGACTTCAGACCAGTGACAAGTGGAGTACCACAGAGTTCATTCCTGGGTTTTCTCTTGTTTGGTATCTACTTTTCTGAAGTACAGGCTAACACAGTAGGTCTTTGGCTGATGAAGTTCACAGATGACTGCAAACTAGGAGCCATAATTGAAATCCAAATGATGTGGACATCCTAAAAGAGGGCCTCACTGAGACAGATGCCTGGTGTTAAAGCCATGGCCTCACGCTCAATGCCAAAAAGTGCATTGTCATCCCCTTTGGTAAAAACTCTGTACCCATAAGCTACCACATAGGTGGTAGTCTACTTAACACTGAAAGTGTGATAAGAGACCTTGGGACACAGATGGACAGTAGTCTCTCTTTTGATAATCACATTGCCACAGTAGCCAGGAAATTCTTCTACATACCTCATCACAAACGGTTTCTCATCCAGGAAAAAATATGTCATTGTTCCCCTATACTCGTCACTTATTTGACCTATTATAGAGTACAAAACCCCTTTTGGTATGTACCTCACAAGACATCTACAACAACTGGAAAGGTCACAGAAATACCTCACAAAGAGGATTACCGGCCTCAAACAGATGCCCTACGCAGACCATCTAAAAAAACTCCAGCTTTACTCTGTCGCATATCGCCTACACAGAGGTGATCTCTGCCTAACATACAAAGCAATGTCAAACCCAGAGCTGTTGGACATGCTCCACTTAAAGAAATCCCAATCCCTCTGAGCTACATACTCTAGGGACCTAAATCTTGCACCACAATAAACAGAACATTCTAGATAGATTCCTGTCCCAGAGACTTTCCATACTCTGGAACAAACTACCTATCTATATCAAACAAAGCTCCTCACTAGCACTCTTCAAGAAAAATCTTGATGATTGGATGGGAAATAGGAAAGTCACCCCGGGGATCACCTCTGTGGCTCTGCTTGACAGGGGCACAGGAAAATAATTTTCTTAGGGCCCACCTTTTTGGCTAGGCTTGTATAGGCCCTAGAGCCAATAACCTAGTACCTACCTATGAACCTATGAACATGGGGACAGGGTGTTAATACTGTTCTGCCAAAAATAGACAGTTAGGAGACAAGTTTGGTATTTGCTTTCTTTCTCTTATGGGTATGACGTCTGCTTCTCCACTGTCTGCCATTGATGTTTTGACATGACCCTTTCTTGTTTTGCAAGTAGTTGGCAGGTGAATGCAATGTTAGGACAAGCAGAACAGATATAAAAGCATACTTGTGCTCCTTCTGTGACAACTTGTCATTCCAGGGGTATGGATGTTGGCCAGTGACATGTTGTCAGTGATGACACAGTAAGCCAGCAGCCTTTTATAACCTGGCAGTGCACTGATCTTCAGGCACCTGCTGTTGTATTAGGCACCATATCTCCAGACTTCTTAGAGGCAGACATCTGGACAAAGCCATAAGTAATTTGGGTACAAAGGTCTACATATAGGGGCCATTGTTAACTATTGGCCTTACAATCCTAGAAAGGTGATAAAATAACATGTTTTGCATTAGCATGCATTTTCCTAAAGGGTATGATGCCTGAAACTACAATCTGTCATTATTTTCTGACTTTAGTCTTTCGTGATTTGTCAGTGATTTGCCAGAAAACCACAATTTCATGATAAACCAACAATAAATATGATGCAAACCACTGGACATTCTGCAAAAAGTCTGTACAGTTGAGAGGCATGCTATGGACCGTGTAGGCTACTCTGAGCTGTTTACTGTCCATATGTGTGTCCCCCTGTCCCTGACCTGTCCAACTTTCCTGCAGTAACAGATATTGATGTCTAGACAGTGTGTACAACTCCTACCGTAGCTGTATTTGACATGCAAAATAGTTGGCACTTCAGTTCTTGGAACGTGGGCCCTGTCAACCACAGTACTGTACCTAGGCCACTAAGGCACAACAGCCAGGAGTAAGTGCAGGACACATATTGACAGTATTAAGCACACATATACATAGCTCATTGTTCCCTGCATATTGTGGACATGCAACAAGTTATTAAGTTGATTGGGACAGCCCTGGTAATGTGTGCTCTGCTGCTAATACCCTACAAACATTAATGTTACTGCATTTCTATGGGAACATGAGTGTGTGGAGGTGCACACCTGTCAGCTGTCCACATTTGCACAGACTGTGCTGATGTTCCCTTTACATTTTGGCTCCATTTAGCATAGTATTATGCCTGTCTTGGAGAATACAGACATATCACTAAAGACCACAGGTTAGATTGTAAAGGCAGACATTTGGGTTTCAGACTTCTTACACTTCAGAGCCTTAATGCAACTGCAAGACCTGCTGTGATATCACTGTGTAATTCTGTAGGGGCATATTTCATCATTGTCCCCATTTGTGGGCCTTTGCCAGACATTTCTTTATGGTTTTATATGGCTGACTTGCTTGGTGAGCCTGAGGGGCTGAGTATGGGCCCCCACATTGACATCCATGCATGGGACCTATGACTCTTCAGTTAGTTAGCCCCCCCCCCCCACACACACACACATTTACTGCAGCGAGATTTTTCACCTAGGGGACTACTGCATACTCTGGGTGTCAAAGGAAAAACAACTTCAAAAAGATCAACACATGGCAGGTTCAGGTTAAGGCACTTTAATCTTGCAGCAAGGAGACAAAAACGTGCTAATACATCGTTTGTCTAACTAGAATCAGGAAGTAAAGCTATTCTTATACATTTCTTACAAGACATTGCCTACTAAGCTGACGTAATAAATCACAAGTTCTTTCAATATTATTTAATAGCAGCTGTTTGTCCATGATTTTCTGCTGGCACATCAAGTTTACAAAAAAAAAAACTTCCTAAGAAAAACAACGTGGCCTTGATGACCACCGGTCAGATACAACTTCTCACTATGCAATGTTGCCATTCAAGGTACTATGGCTAATTCGAGCACAAAACAAGTACAGATTATAGTTCATTTCTTCAAGCAGTCTTTGTTCATCTGTATCTGTCTTTTCTGCAGCTGTGCATGTTCCCATAACATGAACAGAGCTGATTGTTCAAGTTCAGTAACATTATAGAAAACAGTATTGTTCTATTCATTATTTTCCTGAACTAGCAGATAATCACCTGCTTCTCAGTAAATTTCCAAAAGGCATAAACATGAATTTTGCTGTGCTAGCAAATACTAGGTCAGAGAGCATCTTGCAATTTCAGAAAGCATACTGCAGTTTGAAAAGCATCTTGTAATTTCATACAGAATTAAGCTGTACATAAAATAGAATGAAATGCGTTAACCCTTTTAGCTTCTAATAAGCACTAAACATATACATTAATACATATTTTTCTAACACTGGGGAAGCCAGTATTGGGCAGACATTTTCTGTTGTCTCACATAGCTGTCAGTTGTCTGCTGCTATCCCGGTAGGCCACCCTGTTCCCTTGCATGCATACAGTGATACCATAGCTATGCTACTACAATGTATTACTCCATTCATTTATTGTTAAGAAGACTGACTTACCTTGTGCCTGTGGCAGTTGTGAGGATGGTGCTTGAGGGCTGGCTCGGTCAGATGCATGCAGTACACAGCCTATACATGGTAAGATACAGGTAGTGTGATGTGTGTGGCATCCATGTTATTGTGTGTGTGAGTCAGAGAGAGGTGTCAGTCCCTGAGTTCTTACAGTGTCAGTACGTGTGCTATGTGCTGGCTCTTTGCTAAGGCCTAGGCATACTGGGCACACCTCCGTCTGCCTACGGAAGCAAGATCACAGGATTCTTCCTCCAAGTCTCCCTGTGCCTGTGGGAACCTTGGAAATTGTGGGGCGGCTGTGTGGCCCTTCCCTGTGATGTTTCTGCCACAGCTGTTTCTGCAGGATCATATTGTGTAGCATGGCACATGCTATGAACATGTGTGCACATGTGGCTGGGGAGTACTGCAGGGCTCCACCAGATATGTCAAGGAAACTGAACCATGACTTGAGCATCTTGAAGACATGCTCTACAATGTTCCTGGTTTGTGCATGTGCCTCATTATGCCATTCTTCAGTGTGTGTGCATGCATTTCTGATCAGTGTCATCATCCATGGCTCCAGTGCATAGCTAGCATCCCCCACTGGATGGCTATATGGGATGTCCCCCAGGGAAATGCCTGGTAAGGCTGTGAGACGTGCCAGATGTGGGAGTTGTGATAACTACCAGGGCCACCAGCACACACATTCATGATAATGCCCAGGGCACTGCACACAACCTGGCTGTTGATGGAGTGATAGCCTTTGCAGTTGACATAGACTTTACCCTCTTTACTGGGTAGTGATGTGATGTGGATGTGCATGCAGTCTATGGCACTCAGTACTTCTGGGTAGTCTGATACATGGTGGAAGAGATGCATATTGCTTGTCCTCCCTTCACAAGTGCTGGGGAAATATATGTGCTCATCAGCATGTGTTCATATGACATCCAGGAACTGGTGGAGTACCCTGGATGCAGATGCCCATGAGAACCCCATGATGTCCCCAGTAGGTCTTTGGAAGGTACCTGTAGCTAGTATTCTTAAGGCTACATATACCTTGGTTTCAACTGGGATGGGTTCCCCTCTGTTGGCAATGGGTTTGAGGTGAGGCCAGCACAGCTCGATGAGTTGCTGAAGAAAGTCCCTGTCCACCCTGTAGCTCTCTAGTATCTCCAGATCATGTAGCCCATGGTAAGTTAACCTGTGTCTGAACACTCTTCTCCTCCTCCTCAATCTGGGATGGTTGTCAAAAGTATCCTTCTCACTGCCCTCATTCTCTAGCACATGCTGATGTATCAACAGCCCCTAACATTTTGTCAGTTAACATTCCCAAATGTGTACACCAATGGTGCAGAGTTTGTGGGAAAAACAGACTGAAAGGTGTTTGCATACTTTATACTGTTGTGCTGCAAATGCTGCCTGTGTGATTGGCTGACTATGATACATTCCACCTGCCAGCTGTATTACGGAGGGGTTTGAATGGGCCACTGTGACTAGGAGAGGCCGTTTTAGTGATTTGTATGTCATTTCCTTTATACTGCTATTTCCTTGTTTTTTGCTCTGTTTAAGCCCTGCAGTGCACCGCACAAACTGTTTTAGCAAGTGTAAACATTGCTGAGCAGAAAAGGCTCTCCCCTGGACACAAACACACTCCTCGGTTCTTCAAATAGCTAAGCACAGCAAAGCAGCCTCAGACACCCCCCCCCTTGCTAGACTGTGTTTAGATGAGCACAAATAGGAGCCACAGAACTCCAATGTGCTCATACAAAGCATGATACACCCCCTTTTCATGTCAGCTGCTTCTCCTGCTTACACCACCACATTATAGCTCCTACATGGTTAGATGCATGTGAACACGGTCTCACATTTTGCTATTCAATAAATTTAACTCATTTGCACACCCCACTGCCTTAGTCCCTTTTTACACCACTACACTGGAGCCTATGTCCTTAGCTACCACTGTTACCTGTTATTGTGTTGGTTCTGCATGCTGCCCACTATAATAACAACATTCATCTTTCACATAAAATTGTCTTTTTACATTTTTTTTATTTTCTGCACAATCTTGTTTATGCACCAGTGTGCTTTGCTTAAATGGCCAAAATTGGCCAAAAAAAAACCTTTCAGTTTCATAATTTTAAAATAGTTTTGCATGCCACTGGCCATATTTCTGTCCATTGGCATGCCTAATACTAATAATACATGGTTTACTTTGAGCTGTCATGCCCCCATTTTGATTTTTGCAGAAATGTACATGGTTAGTAACCAAATACATTTCTGCAGCAGACATGGCTCTGACACGGATGCCCGTCTGCTTGCAGAATCACTAATTCACCTTATCTGCACACCCCCAGCCTTGTTTACTGAATCACTCAGCAGCCATATTCTGTGCTACAGCTGCTACAATATTCAGACATGGAGAATTGCTCCATGTAAGCTTTATTGAATTCCAGCCATTATTTATGTGGTAAAACAGGGCATGATGCACAAAACTATGATTTAAAGTGCAAAAAATGTGGCAATATTGGCCATTCATGGCTAGAATGTGAAATGAATGTGCAAGAACATAGAAATGAAAATGAAGTTATACAGGATAAAGAGATAGTAGAATGTATAATACAAGAAAATGCACAAAAATATGTGACAATACATGCAGTTAAAGAAAGTAACAAGGAAAAAGAAACAGAAGAGACAAATGAGGAAGAAGCTGATTGGTGCACAGTAAGAAATAAAAATAATTTGATAGGGAAAAGAGTTAAAGAAAGGAAAAGAAAATTCAGAAACATAATGCTTAGAGAAAATAAGAAAGGAAAGGGATAAACTTTTTATTATACTAACTGTTCTTAAAAGCAGAAATATTAGCTTTAAATGTGGACAGTATGAAAAATCTTAAAGGGAGAATAGGTATATTACAATGGTGTGCTGCAGTAGATGCACATATTATTGTTTTAGAAGATAACAGATTATTAACAGAAGAAGAAAGAACACAAACTGAGAAACTTTGGAATGGTCCAGTAGTTTGGAACATGGGGAAGGAAACATGCTCAGGCAAATGTATATTATATGAAGAAAGCATTAAAATATTAGCTCTAACTATAGTGGAACTAGGACGAATTACGGAAATAGACGTGAGAGGGAAAAATATGTGTATAGAATTATAGCTTTATATGCATATGTAACAAAAAAGACAGAAATTATGTTTAAAATATTCTTGAATATGTTTGTGTAAATATGTACATTAATTGTAATTTAAGGAAAAATAAGAGCAAGTGTGATGTTAAAATGGCTAAAGAAATTATGAGAAGTGGAAGGTTAAGTTTATGGGTGAATAACCATGGACCTATAAAAGGAATGAAATTAGAACAGAAACTGATTATCTTTTAATATCTGATAGTTTTAAAATTACAAAAAAGGAATTAAGTATGCTGGATTTTCAGATCATGTGGCTTTATGGGTTAAATACAGGAAAATGAAGAATACATAAGAATAGGAAAAGGAATAAAGAGAATGGGCAGGATTCACGAAGGCTTGCACGGTGTCTAAGATTAGTGTAAGACTCCATGCAGCCCTCGCGATCCAGGAACAGCCCGAAATTCTGTGTAAGAGACCAGCTAAAACGTCTCTTACACGGAGTGGGCGTGGATATACTAATCACCTCACTTGCAGCCGAAAGGCATGCAAATGAGGTAGATTAGTGATCCAGGAAGCCCAAAGCAGCCAGTGTAAGAGCCGTTTTAGCTGCAGAAATGTACTCAGTTGACAACTGAGTACGTTTCTGCAAATAACACAATGGAGCCATGTCAGCTCCAAATAAAGGGTGCATATGTGTCAGGCAGCATGCCAATAGCCAAATTTGTGGCCATTGGCAAGGTACCCAGATGCAAATATGAGAAATAAATATATATTTTTTTTGGCGATCGCCGAAGTTTAAAAGCAGCTCAGCCCCGCGCAAACAGGCTGCACTATATAAAACATAAAAATGAAGGTTATAAATCCACAAATGTGGGTTTTATGCAATACATGGATTTACAATGCCAGGACCAGCAGACCAAAAACAACATGGCCACCGTTTCGTGGTTGCTAAGAGTGGAAGCTGAGTCTAAGACATGTAACTAAGCATTAGTAGGCAGTCTGATGTAAATGAGTGCTAGGATACTGAATTCCACTGTCACATATCAAATGAACACATTCTGAGTAGTGTAGGAGATACATAAGTGGGAGGAATAGAGTAGGAGATAGGTGACATCACAGGGGGGAATGGCAGAAAGAAATGCAGTTCATTGGAGGTCAGTGTTACATGACAGATGTCAGACACATATCATGGAAAGAGGAGTGCCACAAGATAAGCATGGGAAAGTCAAGAAATGGAAGGTGTACACTGTTGCTTACACCAGAGTTTCTTGCTGGCGCATGCGCATCGTGCGTGCCATGAGGCGCGAGTAGGGCAGTGTGCACGCGTGTAAGGCAGACTGAGCATGTGAGAGCCTGTTGGCAGACTTGTAAGACTGTTTGCGCTGGTGTGCTCACATTTTAACCCGAATAAGATGATTCTAAACTGTGTAAGCATGTGTGTGTGCGCGTGTAAGCCACTGTGAGCGTGTTTCTGCTGGTATGCGCGTTGCTCCCCCCTGAGGAAACAGAAAGGAAACAGGAAGCAACAGAATTAGTAGGAAGCTAGCAGGGAATACTGCTGGAGCTAGCAGGTGAAAACAATTAGAAGCAGGCAATTACACAGGCAGAATAGTAGCCCAGCCAAGCACTTAAAACTCTACAAATAGCAGTGCAGGATGTTTCTCTCAAGAGACACTGCAAGACAGGAGTAAGCTATTAGAAGTGAAAACTGAAAAAGCTGAACTCAGAGCAGAAATGCTAGGGGCTGCCATAGCTGTCATAAGGAGACATAGGCTACTTGCTGAGGGTGGTGACAATGCAAATGGTGCAAGACAACCCACTGTGAGAAGACCGAGAAGAGTGTACAGGCCCAGGGTCACCTACCATGGGTTACATGAGCTGGAGATAGTGGAGCACTATAGAGTGGACAGAGACCTCCTGCAGCAAATTGTTGAGCTGTGCAGGCCACGCCTCACACACAGAAACAACAGAGGGGAACCCATCCCAGTGGAAACCAAGGTATGTGTTGGCCTAAGAATACTAGCAACAGGTACCTTCCAGAGACCAACTGGTGATATGATGGGGATATCACAGGCATCATCCTCCAGGGTACTGCACCAGTTCCTGGATGCCATGTCAGCACATGTCGGTGATCATGTATATTTCCCCAATGCCCGTGAGGTATTGGCCAGCAATATGCGTCTCTTCCAACAAATAGCGGAATACCCTGAGGTAGTGGGTGCAATTGACTGCACGCACATACGCATCAAAGCACCAGCCGGTGAGCGGGGTAGGGCCTACATTAACAGCAAGGGCTTCTCCTCCATCAACTGCCAGGTCGTGTGTGATGCCCAGGGCATAATAATGAATGTGTGTGCTGGCTGCCCTGGGAGCTACCATGATTCCCATATCTGGCATTTGACGCAGCTGTACCAGACATTTGCTAATGGGGACATCCCACATGGACACCTAGTGGGGGATGCAGGTTATGCACTGGAGCCATGGCTGATGACACCCATCAGAAACGCACACACATCTGAACAGGAACGCCATAATGAGGCACACGCACAAACACGTAATGTAATAAAGCATGTGTTTGGGCTGCTCAAGTCATGGTTTTGGTGTCTGGACACATCTGGTGGAGCCTTGCAGTACTCACCAACTACATGTACCCAAATTGTCATGGTATGTGCTATGCTACATAATATGATCTTGCGAAAACAGGTGCAGCAGGACCAGCATAGGGCCGGGCCAATCAGCCCCCCACCATTGCCAAGGCCATCACAGGCAGAGCGTGACTCGGAGGAGGAACAACCTGAGCCTGCCCCATTAGGCAGAAGGAGGCATGCCCAGTATGCCCTGGCCTTGGCAAAGAGGCAATGCATAGCACATACACTGGCTCAGTAGGAACCCTGGGAATGATACCCCTCTCTGACTCACTCATATAATAACAGGGATGCCTAAAATGACATAACCTGCTCTCAAACATGTACAGGGAGTGTAGTATGTGCATCCGACAGAGGCAGCCCTGCAGCACCACCTGAGGCATGAATGCCATGCGTTAAGCAATGTAACACCATGTAGTATATGCACACTTGATGACCCTGACTAACATCCTGCCCTCACCAAGCGTGATGCCACAATATGATGATGAGATGATCAATTGCAATAATTGGCTGAAGTATTGCAGTTAGTCAAAGGGGATCCAATGTGTGCCAGCCTGGAATGACATGCTGAGCATGACATGATGCTCCACCTGCTAGGGGTGGTGTGCACCTATCAGTCCAGGCCTTATGGATACTGGCAAAGGCTGTTGTTACCCACAGCATGCCTTGAATAGGTAAGGCTCAAAACATAAACCCACCTCCATAGGTATCAAAAGGGATAAGAACCTAGATGTAATGCTACCCAATGCCAGACGTCTAAACAGCAAGATGCATGCAGTCTAAACTCCCTCAGTATGGAGAATGTTGATATGTGTCCTGTAACAGAAAACTGAGTCAAGGCTCACAACTGCACCCTAACACTACCAGGTTACACCTCATACTGTGCTGTACAGACTCAAAACATGGAACAAGCTACAAAAGGAGGGTGACTAGCAATAATTGTCAAGGATAACCACACCCCCATGTTGGTACCACAACAAGAAGCAGCATGGACTAGCCCTGGTCAAGTAACAGTGGCTAAAACTGCCTCCCAGTTTATAGTCTGCTACAGACTGCCGTCCTAACACCAGGAACTGCACTTGGCCTATGTTGGAATACATGAATATATCAAGCCCTCCAAATCACATTATATTGGGTGACTGAAAATACCCAAACATAGACTGGGAGCATTATACTAGCTCCAACACTGTAGGACAAAAGTTCCTAGAATCCATAAACCAAAATGTCTAGGAACAATGTACCATGCCCACAAGAGGGGTAAGCATACTGGATATGATAATCAGCAACATGGGTACTGGATGGCAAGATGAGAAGTGTATCCCTCACTGGTAAGACCAGACCATAGAGTAATCACACCGGATATACACATCCTGACTACAGTCCCTGGCCAGAAAACCACAGTGAAAACATGTGTAAAGCAAAAGTTGCACTCCTCCAAACTGATGTGGAATCCATTAAAGGCCCTGTGCAGGTGCAAAATATGGGCCACACCTCAGAACCTGTTATACAGGCATTCCATGAACACTGCCAGGAATGCTTGGATTATGCAATCCCAAATTAAACCAAAGACACAATGCCATACACGCAGGCATCTGGCATGGTGGACTCCAGCCATTACCAAACCATGCAAGAGAATGAGGAAGCTATTACATGATAGAAAAAACATAAAAAGGGAAGTAATCACTGATCAGTAGTATGGCAATAAAATATGTCCACACATACAATCCATTAAGGCCAGCTACAACAAGTTGAATCTGTGAATCTTGAGGCAATGTTATACCTGCCCCAAGTACACAGACAACCCTCAACTCCCCCCAAAAAATACAAATATATGTGAGAGATGCAACCATTTATCAAAACCGGAGGCTGAGCTCCCTCAACTCAGTACTGTCAAAACTAGTCAGGAGGAGAAGGTAACCACACACACCACAAACCCAGTCCTACATAGACCTATCACAACTGCAAACCAAAGACATAAACACAGAAAAACATTCCCGGAGGCCCTAATTACAAACACACCACATCAACAGAGGCCTCCAAAGCAGACACCCAAGCAACCATTACCTCCAAACATAGCACATGCAACACATAGTACACAAAGCTGGTGTGCCAAACAGTCACAGGCCAGAAGGAGAAACAACATGCTTGATACAATTGTAATAGGTGACTCCATAGTCAGACACACTGCATTCCCGCTCACCAGACTGAACAAAGGAAAGGGTACAGTAAGCTGCCTGTAGGCTGCTACAATACGCCACATAACAGAAGTATGCAGGTCACCCCAAAGCAAGTAGAAATATGAAGCAGTCATTGTCCATGCTGGCGTGAATGACCTGAGATGTACCTCCCCGGACTACATGAAAAGAGACATAGATGAGCTCTCCGATTATGTAGTCCAGGCAGGTATGACACTGACCGTTTGCAGCATCCTACCCTCACCAAGAATGATGCCACAGTACAAACACAGAATGATCAGCTTTACCAAGTGGCACAATTACTGGTGTCATTCCAAGGGGATCCAATGTCTTTCTGTTTGAGATGTCATGTTTGACAAGCCACGCTGCTGTTCCATGGATGGCTTGCACCTGTTACCCCTGGGCATCTAGATATTGGATAAGGCTATTGCCACCTCCATAGAGCCTTTCATAGGCAAGGCTGAAAAGACTAACCCACCACCCTAGAAAACGTAAGTGGAAAGAAACATAAGGTTAATGCTGACCAATGCCAGACATGTAAACCTCAATATGCCTGCTCCCGAGGCCCTCCCCAGTATGGGGAACATTGATGTCCGTGCAGTGACAGAAACCTGCAGCAAGGCTCCTGACAGCACACCAGCACTACCAGGTTATACCTCATATCATGCGTTATGGCCCCAAAACCTGGACCAAAACATAAAAGGAGGGGGAGTATCCATATTTAGCACAGACACCCACACGTCCAGGTAACTGACAATGCACGAAGCATCGGAGACCACCCATGTGCAACTAACCATAGGCAAAACTGCTGTACAGTCTGTAGCATGCTACAGATCACACCCTCACACACAGGAACCCCACCCAGCCATCCTGAAGACACTGGACAGTATGAATGTCTCACCAAATACCAAACAAGGTACTCACAAATTACCACATAGGTGGTAATCCATTATGTATGGAAGAAGTAATCAGGGACCTAGGGACACAAGTGGACAGTAACCTGTTATGTGACACTCACATTGCCAATGTAGCTAGGAAGCCTGTCTATATTGGACACCGTATCATGAAAGGATTCACATCTATGTCAACAGAGGTCATTGTGCCCCTATACTGTTCTCTTATCAGACCCATAATCTAGTACAATGCCTCATTTGGGATGTACCTTACCCAACACCTGCAGCAGTTATAAAGACCTCAAAGGTACCTCACCAAGAGGATAAAGGGTCTCAAATATATGTCATATGCTGCCTGGCTGTAGGCACCCCAGCTGAATGCAGTCACATACTGCCTACACAGAGGCGTTGTATGCCTGTTGTACAAGGCCATGTCCAACACAGGACATACTCCACCCCAGAAAACCCAAATCCATCGGAGCTGTGAGAGTGAGAGATGTCAACCTCAACACATAATGAAATAGGATGTGCTGGAGGGACAGATACATAACCCAGATGCTCCCTACACCCTGGAACAGAATCCCACTCCATGTTAGGCAGAGCCCCTCACTGACACTCTTCAACAGGAATCTTGCCAAGTGGATGGATGATCGTAGATGTACACTGGGGGTCATCACTGTGTCACGTCCAGACAGAGGCACAGTAAAGTAAATCATAAATGGCCATAATATTCACATAGCAAGGGGTGGTGAAAGCCACACACACTCTGGCTAGGCTTATAAATGCCCTAGGGCAGATAGCCTAGTATGAACCTATGAACCTCTGAAGATATAAATTGTACAGGACACTAAGGTTAATCACAAGGCTTTCTTAACTGATGGTAGGAACCTTGTTGGGAATTCACAGATATGCTCTGAATCACTCAAATATTACAAACAACATACCAAACACACACACATATTGCCAACATCCAACCTGACAGGTGCAGTGCAACCCCCCCACCCAAAATGCAAAATATCTATCCCAGCAGAGTGCTGGCCCCCTGACATTGCAGATGCTGAGGTAACAGCCAGCATCTACAAAGCAAAACACACAGCATCAATGGTATGAGATGGTGTCCTGGACTGAGTCCAACATGGACTCCAAGAAGAATGGAATGCCAAATAACACTACTGCTCAATGTCAGCCTTACCACAGGATATGTACCCAAAGAGCAGTGTACAACAACAGTGGTCGTTCTCAACAAAGGTGCTGCCTGAATGGATACTGCAAACTACCATCCCAGAATCCTGACAAGCTTGGTCTGCAAAGCTATGGAAAGGATCAGCATGTACCGCAGACATAAAGATATTGGGGACCTACTGACACCAGACCCTACCCAGTGTGGCTTTCTTAAGTGCAGATCCTGCCCCTTAAACATGTTTGACTCATTTGAAACAGTCATTAAGGTCATTGATGAGGGGAATGTGGTCCACACAGCGTAGCTGGACCTTGCAAAGGCTTCCATACAGTACCCCACGTGTTCATTATAGATAAGCTCACCAGCTTAAATATAAACCCCTATGTCAGTAGAGGGGTTGCAAACCAGACCAAGGACAGAACTGACATGGTCAGACATGCTGCAGCCATGTCAGACTACAAACCAGATATAACTGGCATCCCACAAGGCTTGGTCCTGGGACCTCCCTCGTTTGGTATATATATGTCTCATAGGTACAGGCCAACATGGAAGGACTGTGTCTGAACAAGTTTGCTGAGGACTACAAACTGGCCACCATATCTGACCCTCCAACTGACACAAGCATCCCACAAAAGGGCCACATAGAAACAGACAACTGGTGCCATAGTCATGTTAGCAAGCTAATTGCAGAAAAGTGTATAGTCAACCCCTGTGGATATACAGTAAGTGCCCACCAATTACTACATAGGTGTTAACCCATTAAGTACTTAACATGTAATAAGAGACCTGGGGACACAAGTTGATAGATATCCTGCATTGGACAAGCATGTGGCTGTAGTGGTTACAGAAACATACCATATACCCACCTAATCATGAAGGTTGTCAGATCTAGATAAGGGGAGGTCATTGTGGCTCTGCAGTCATCCTTCATCAGCGTTACAATTGACTACAATAGCCCCTGTGGGATGTACCTCAGCAGACACCTCCATCAACTGTAAAGTCCCCAAAAGTACCTCACCTGGAGTATCAAAGAGCTTGAACAGATGCCATGTGTTGCCTGATTAAACAAACTGCAGCTCCACACATTGCCATACTGCCCACCCAGATGCAGGCTGTGCCTGATGTATAAAGTCATGTCCAAGATGGAATCAATGAACATGCTGCACCTTGCACAATCTGAATGGCAGTGAGCTATGCACATGAGAGACCTGAACCCCAGCACTGACATACATAGGACAAGCTGTACTGCATGATCCATAACACAGAAGCCACCCCCACTCTTGAGTAAACTCCCAGTACAGGTTAGCCAGAGAGTCACTCATTGACTCTCCTCAAGAGGAATCTTGATGAGCGGATGGGAGATGGTAGGTTTACCCTGGGTATCACTGTTATGTCTCGGGTAGACTGAGGCACAGTATACTAACCATGACATATGTTATGGCAAACTCCAGTTACAATGTGTGTCGAAGGACAAACACACTCTCTGACTAGCATTAGAAATGGCCTAGGGCACATCGCTAGTTTTTGCCAATGTACACCTATGTTGTGGAATCCACTACCAATGTTGGACAAGCCTGGTTTAAGTAGTTCATATCTGAACATAATGCAACATGGTCAGATGTGCACAACTGGCCCCTAACCACTCTGTTGTGCTCACTATGAAAATGTAAAGCAGTGATAGGAATAAAGCCCAGGATACTGTCCGCCACAGTGAAAGTACTGAACCAGTACACTATACCGTACTACAGTGTTAGGTCAATATGAAAGGATGTTGACAACTGTATGCAAAGTATCCCATGCAAACCCTGCAGGCACAGTATAATCCCTGTTGTGTTCAGACACAAAGCAGTTGGACAGTAAGTACACAACATAACACACAACACACAACCATAAATGTGAGATATTGTTGAATTTCACACTCATCCACAAATGTGGTGGGCTGCAGAGTTCAACATATGGAAAGCTCACACTGGGCATGCTCGCACACTTTGATAAATGAGACATATGTCAGACAACATGCCATTGAAAGCCTGAACTGGGCATGCTCACACACTTAGGCCAAATCTCAGTTTAGCAGTTGGCCACACATATCTGGTATTTGTACGTGTTATTCCAGGAACCAACCACATTACAGCAATCTGCCCAGTGCACACAGTTAAATGACTACAGAGACATAAGTGATATAGTGGATCCCTCTCATATTCAAACATCTTCCACAGATACACAAGTTGTTCATAGAAACAGGGAATGCTATGGCAATAAAGACCTGCAAACAGTCTATCAGCAACAAATATTGTGCATCTGACAATTAAACATATGGGTGTAGAGGTCAACACTAGGCTGTTTGCCCTAGGGAATGACAGCTTACCCAGAGTGTGCTTAGTGTCTGCCTCCCCAGTACAGTAGGCTACTGTGCCACTGTAAAGTAGGTCACATAAGGCACCGTGTGAGACTAGTGTGCTGTGCCTCCTTCAAGCAGGGACACAGTGGAGATCCCAGGGGTTGAATTTGCTAAGCCACATCCATGTTGTTGGTGTGTGCTGGAAGAGGGTTGGTGAGGACGTCTAACAGTAAGTGGGTGTCAATAACAGACTGAGGGGAGCCTTATCTGCATTGTCTGAACAATTTCACTGTCAACACTTTGTCGTGATGATTATGAGAGATTGAAGTGTCATGCCAGTACTGTTCAGAGATGTCCTCCCTCTGTGGGCTACTGCTCTGCAATGTATTAGCTCACTCTGTCTGTTGGGCAGCTCATATATGGCTGGTGTACACCTGACAGGTGTCCTCTTCTGAAGGAGTCATGGGTATATTTGGGATAGCATGATCAATACAAGCCTTCCACATGCCCATAGAATGCAATTGTCAAGGATTATGCAGAGTGGCCTGTATACCCCCCCCCCCAGCATGGGTCCTTTGAAGTCTTCCACCCCAGTCTTCACAAGTGTAAAGTCTGCTTTTGATAAATACACTTTGTTTGCAGTGACAACCTTGCCTGGGGGTGGGGATGGGATATGGATGTCCAGGGAAAGGTGGGTATGGTCAGATATCAACAATGGTGGTCTACCTCTGGTGTGGAACAGTGAGTACCCATGTTGCAGATGGTCAGGTGCAATGTGTATTCCCCCTTGTGGCTGTGGTGAGTGGTTCTGCCATAGCACATGGACTCACAAATTGTAGTGGCTGTAGGGTAATGTTGTAGAGGCCTGAGTAGTTCCCACACACAATATACCTGTACCTGACGTTAACAACTGGAATGGTGTATGTGAACACCTGCATATCTTGGCACTGTTCCCAGGGAAGCAAAGTGTGTGTCCTGGATGTGGGAGGGGTGGTCCGAACTGGTTGTGTTGTGTGTTACAGGTCCTGTGATCACGAGCCATGGTATAGAACATAACCTGCCAGTGCTGATGTGCATATCTGACCCTGAAGTAGGTGGCTGCAAATGCATATATATGCTATCCCCCACCTGAAAGGTAGTACTAGATGTACATACCTCTGCAGAAATAATGATGTCAGCACCCTTTAAATACTGCAGGTGCAGAATAGATGCCCAGTAATTTGGATAGTGTGCTCTGCTAATGCATCTCCCTCAAGTGTCATAATATAGTTAGGTAGGGGTTTGAATCTTGCAAATGCTCCGTGAGTGAGCAGGGTTGGTGTGTGTGCAATTCTGTGTGAGAGAAATGTCCCTTTTGGCAACTAGGAGAACACACTACAGGATGCACATTCCCCTTTCTAGACACTGATGATGTCAGCACCCTATAAGTACAGCAGGAGAAGGGAAACCTCCCAATAATGTGAATAGCGTGCTCTGTTAATGCATCCGTCTTGAGTGTCATAACATAGTTAGGTAGGGGTTTGAATCCTGCAAATGGCAAGTTTGTGTAAGGGGGGTTAGTGTATGCGCAGTGCTGTGTGAGGGAAATGTCCCTTTTGGCAACTGGGAAAACACACTACAGGATGCACATTCCCCTTTCTAAACACTGATGATGTCAGCACCCTATAAGTACAGCAGGAGAAAGGGAACCTCCCAGTAAGGTGAATAGCGTGCTATGCTAATGCATCCATCTTGAGTGTCATAACATAGTTAGGTAGGGGTTTGAATCCTGCAAGTGTGGTGGGGTGGAAATAGGGTGTGTGCAATTACATGTGTGAGAAAACTGGCCCTTTTGGTGGGGTGGAAGTAGGGTGTGTGCAATTACATGTGTGAGAAAACTGACCGTTTTGGCAACCAGTACAACACACCAGCTGGTGCATATTCCAATCTCTACACAGAGATGATGTCAGCACCCTACAAGTACAGCAGAAGAGGGCAAATCTCCCAGTAATGCAAATAGCATGCTCTGCTACTGCATCTCTCACTACTGTCATAGCACAGTTAGTTATGGCTTTGAATTCCACACATGTCACGTGTGTTGGGTGGAAGTAGGGTGTGTGCAATTACATGTGTGAGAAGACTGACTCTTTTGGCAACCAGCACAAAACACCAGCTGGTGCATATTCCAATCTCTACACAGAGATGATGTCAGCACCCTACAAGTACAGCAGAAGAGGGTAAATCTCCCAGTAATGCAAATAGCACGCTCTGCTACTGCGTCTCTCACTACTGTCATAGCACAGTTAGTTATGGCTTTGAATTCCACACATGTCACGTGTGTTGGGTGGAAGTAGGGTGTGTGCAATTACATGTGTGAGAAAACTGACCCTTTTGGCAACCAGTACAGCACACCAGCTGGTGCATATTCCAATCTCTACACAGAGATAATGTCAGCACCCTACAAGTACAGCAGATGAGGGCAAATCTCCCAGTAATGCAACTAGCATGCTCTGCTACTGTGTCTCTCACTACTGTCATAGCACAGTTAGTTATGGCTTTGAATTTCACAAATGCCACGTGTGTTTTTGTCACACAGGGGGGGTGGAAGTAGGGTGTGTGCAATTACATGTGTGAGAAAACTGACCCTTTTGGCAACCAGTACAACACACCAGCTACTGCATATTCCAATCTCTACACAGAGATGATGTCAGCACCCTACAAGTACAGCAGAAGAGGGCAAATCTCCCAGTAATGCAAATAGCATGCTCTGCTACTGTGTCTCTCACTACTGTCAACAATGTTCAAAAGAAGATAACAGATTATTAACAGAAGAAGAAAGAACACAAACTGAGAAACTTTGGAATGGTCCAGTAGTTTGGAACATGGGGAAGGAAACATGCTCAGGCAAATGTATATTATATGAAGAAAGCATTAAAATATTAGCTCTAACTATAGTGGAACTGGGGAATTACGGAAATAGGCTTGAGGGGGAAAAATATGTGTATAGAATTATAGCTTTATATGCATATGTAACAAAAAAGACAGAAATTATGTTTAAAATATTCTTGAATATGTTTGCGTAAATATGTACATTAATTGTAATTTAAGGAAAAATAAGAGCAAGTGTGATGTTAAAATGGCTAAAGAAATTATGAGAAGTGGAAGGTTAAGTTTATGGGTGAATAACCATGGACCTATAAAAGGAATGAAATTAGAACAGAAACTGATTATCTTTTAATATCTGATAGTTTTAAAATTACAAAAAAGGAATTAAGTATGCTGGATTTTCAGATCATGTGGCTTTATGGGTTAAATACAGGAAAATGAAGAATACATAAGAATAGGAAAAGGAATAAAGAGAATGGGCAGGATTCACGAAGGCTTGCACGGTGTCTAAGATTAGTGTAAGACTCCATGCAGCCCTCGCGATCCAGGAACAGCCCGAAATTCTGTGTAAGAGACCAGCTAAAACGTCTCTTACACGGAGTGGGCGTGGATATACTAATCACCTCACTTGCGGGAAAGGCATGGAAGTGAGGGAGATTAGGGATCCAGGAAGCCCAAAGCAGCGCGTGTAAGAGGGGTTTTAGCTGCAGAAATGTACGCAGTTGACAACTGAGTACGTTTCTGAAAATAACACAATGGAGCCATGTCAGCTCCAAATAAAGGGTGCATATGTGTCAGGCAGCATGCCAAGGGCCAAAATTTTATGTGGCCATTGGCAAGGTACCCGATGCAAAATGAGAAATAAATATATATTTTTTGGCGAGGGGTTTAAAACACCCACCCCCGAAAAACAGGCTGCACTATATAAAACATAAAAATGAAGGTTATAAACCCACAAATGTGGGTTTTATGCAATACATGGATTTACAATCCCAGGACCAGCAGACCAAAACAACATGGCCACCGTTTAGTGGTTGCTAAGGGGGTAAGCTGAGTCTAAGACATGTAACTAAGCATTAGTAGGCAATCTGATGTAAATGAGTGTTAGGATACTGAATTCCACTGTCACATACAAATGAGCACATTCTGAGTAGTGTAAGAGATACATAAGGGGAGGAATAGAGTAGGAGATAGGTGACATCACAGGGGAGAATGGCAGAAAGAAATGCAGTTCATTGGAGGTCAGTGTTACCTGACAGATGTCAGACACATATCATGGAAAGGAGTGCCACAAGATAAGCATGGGAAAGTCAAGAAATGGAAGGTGTACACTGTTGCTTACAAAAGTTTCTTGCTGGGGCATCGCGTGTGCGTGCCATGGGGGGTAGGGCAGTGTGGGGGTGTAAGGCAGACTGAGCATGTGAGAGCCTGTTGGCAGACTTGTAAGACTTTTTTCCCTGGTGTGCTCACTTTTTAAACCCAAAAAGAGATTCTAAACTGTGTAAGCATGTGTGTGCGGTGTAAGCCACTGTGAGCGTGTTTCTGCTGGTATGGGGTTGCTCCCCTGAGGAAACAAAAAAAACGGAAGCAACAGAATTAGTAGGAAGCTAGCAGGGAATACTGCTGGAGCTAGCAGGTGAAAACAATTAGAAGCAGGCAATTACACAGGCAGAATAGTAGCCCAGCCAAGCACTTAAAACTCTGCAAACAGCAGTGCAGGATGTTTCTCTCAAGAGACACTGCAAGACAGGAGTAAGCTATTAGAAGTGAAAACTGAAAAAGCTGAACTCAGAGCAGAAATGCTAGGGGCTGCCATAGCTGTCATAAGGAGCCATAGGCTACTTGCTGAGAGTGGTCACAATGCAAATGGTGCCAGACAACGCACAGTTTGGACCCGGAGAAGAGTGTACAGGCCCAGGGTCACCTACCATGGGTTACATGAGCTGGAGATAGTGGAGCACTATAGAGTGGACAGAGACCTCCTGCAGCAAATTGTTGAGCTGTGCAGGCCACGCCTCACACACAGAACCAACAGAGGGGAACCCATCCCAGTGGAAACCAAGGTATGTGTTGGCCTAAGAATACTAGCAACAGGTACCTTCCAGAGACCAACTGGTGATATGATGGGGATATCACAGGCATCAGCCTCCAGGGTACTGCACCAGTTCCTGGATGCCATGTCAGCACATGTCGGTGATCATGTATATTTCCCCAATGCCCGTGAGGTATTGGCCAGAAATATCGTCTCTTCCAGCAAATAGCGGAATACCCTGAGGTAGTGGGTGCAATAGACTCCCGCACATCATCAAACCACCAGCCGGTGAGGGGGATAGGGCCTACATTAAGTGCAAGGGCTCCCCCTCCATCAACTGCCAGGTCGTGTGTGATGCCCAGGGCATAATAATGAATGTGTGTGCTGGCTGCCCTGGGAGCTACCATGATTCCCATATCTGGCTTTTGGGCCAGCTGTACCAGACATTTGCCAATGGGAACACCCCACACGGCCACCTAGGGGGGGATGCAGGTTATGCACTGGAGCCATGGCTGATGACACCCATCAGAAACGCACACACACATGAACAGGAACACCATAATGAGGCACACGAACAAACACGTAATGTAATAAAGCATGTGTTTGGGCTGCTCAAGTCATGGTTACGGTGTCTGGACACATCTGGTGGAGCCTTGCAGTACTCACCAACTACATGTACCCAAATTGTCATGGTATGTGCTATGCTACATAATATGATCTTGCAAAAACAGCTGCAGCAGGACCAGCATAGGGCTGGGCCAAACAACCCTCCACCATTGGCAAGGCCATCACAGGCAGAGCGTGACTCGGAGGAGGAACAACCTGAGCCTGCCCCAGTAGGCAGAAGGAGGCATGCCCAGTATGCCCTGGCCTTGGCAAAGAGGCAATGCATAGCACATACACTGGCTCAGTAGGAACCCTGGGAATGGTACCTCTCTCTGACTCACTCATAAAAAACAGGGATGCCTAAAATGACATAACCTGCTCTCAAACATGTACAGGGAGTGTAGTATGTGCATCCGACAGAGGCAGCCCTGCAGCACTACCTGAGGCATGAATGCCATGTGTTAAGCAATGTAACACCATGTAGTATATGCACACTTGATGACCCTGACTAACATCCTACCCTCACCAAGCATGATGCCACAATATGATGATGAGATGATCAATTGCAATAAATGGCTGAAGTAGGGGGGATCCAATGTGTGCCAGCCTGGGATGACATGCTGAGCATGACATGATTCTCCACCTGCTAGGGGTGGTGTGCACCTATCAGTCCAGGCCTTATGGATACTGGCAAAGGCTGTTGTTACCCACAGCATCCCTTTGAATAGGTAAGGCTCAAAACACAAACCCACCTCCATAGGTATCAAAGGGATAAGAACCTAGATGTAATGCTACCCACTGCCAAAACTCTAAACAGCAAGATGCATGCAGTCTAAACTCCCCCAGTATGGAGAATGTTGATATGTGTCCTGTAACAGAAAACTGGGTCAAGGCTCACAACAGCACCCTAACACTACCAGGTTACACCTCATACTGTGCTGTACAGCCTCAAAACATGGAACAAGCTACAAAAGGAGGGTGACTAGCAATAATTGTCAAGGATAACCACACCCCCATGTTGGTACCACAACAAGAAGCAGCATGGACTAGCCATGGTCAAGTAACAGTGGCTAAAACTGCCTCCCAGTTTATAGCCTGCTACAGACTCCCGTCCTAACACCAGGAACTGCACTTGGCCTATGTTGGAATACATGAATATATCAAGCCCTCCAAACCACATTATATTGGGTGACTGAAAATACCCAAACATAGACTGGGAGCATTATACTAGCTCCAACACTGTAGGACAAAAGTTCCTAGAATCCATAAACCAAAACCCCCAGGAACAATGTACCACTCCCACAAGAGGGGTAAGCATACTGGATGTGATAATCAGCAACATGGGTACTGGATGGCAAGATGAGAAGTGTATCCCTCACTGGTAAGACCAGACCATAGAGTAATCACACTGGATATACACATCCTGACCACAGTCCCTGGCCAGAAAACCACAGTGAAAAACGTGTAAAGCAAAAGTTGCACTCCTCCAAACTGATGTGGAATCCATTAAAGGCCCTGTGCAGGTGCAAAATATGGGCCACACCTCAGAACCTGTTATACAGGCATTCCATGAACACTGCCAGGAATGCTTGGATTATGCAACCCCAAAATTTAAAAACCCAAGACACAATGCCATAAAAATCTGGCATGGTGGACTCCAGCCATTACCAAACGATGCAAGAGAATGAGGAAGCTACTACATGATAGAAAACAAAAAAGGGGAAGTAATCACTGATCAGTAGTATGGCAATAAAATATGTCCACACATACAATCCACTAAGGCCAGCTACAACAAGTTGAATCTGTGAACCCTTGAGGCAATGTTACACCTGCCCCAAGTACACAGACAACCCTCAACTCCCCAAAAATACAAATATATGTGAGAGATGCAACCATTTACCCAAAACCGGAGGCTGAGCTCCCTCAACTCAGTACTGTCAAAACTAGTCAGGAGGAGAAGGAAACCCACACACCACAAACCCAGTCCCACATAGACCTATCACAACTGCAAACCAAAGACATAAACACAGAAAAACATTCCCGAAGGCCCTAATTACAAACACACCACATCAACAGAGGCCTCCAAAGCAGACACCCAAGCAACCATTACCTCCAAACATAGCACATGCAACACATAGTACACAAAGCTGGTGTGCCAAACAGTCACAGGCCAGAAGGAGAAACAACATGCCTGATACAGTTGTAATAGGTGACTCCATAGTCAGACACACTGCTGCCCCGCTCACCAGACTGAACAAGGGAAAGGGTACAGTAAGCTGCCTGTAGGTTTACAATGCCACATAACAGAAGTATGCAGGTCACCCCAAAGCAAGTAGAAATATGATGCAGTCATTGTCCATGCTGGCGTGAATGACCTGAGATGTACCTCCCTGGACTACATGAAAAGAGACATAGATGAGCTCTCCGATTATGTAGTCCAGGCAGGTATGACACTGACCGTTTGCAGCATCCTACCCTCACCAAGAATGATGCCACAGTACAAACACAGAATGATCAGCTTTAACAAGTGGCACAATTACTGGTGTCATTCCAAGGGGATCAATGTCTGTCTGCTTGAGATGTCATGGACAAGCCAGCTGCTGTTCCAGGGATGGCTTGCACCTGTTACCCTGGGCATCTATTTGGAAAAGGGCCCTTTGCCACCTCCATAGAGCCTTTCATAGGCAAGGCTGAAAAGACTAACCCACCACCCTAGAAAACATAAGTGGAAAGAAACAAAAGGGGTAATGCTGACCAATGCCAAAATTGTAAACCTCAATATGCATCCCCGAGGCCCTCCCCAGTATGGAGAACTTTGATGCCCTGTGCAGTGACAGAAACCTGCGCAAGGCTCCTGACAGCACACCAGCACTACCAGGTTATACCTCATATCATGCGTTATGGCCCCAAAACCTGGACCAAAACATAAAAGGAGGGAGTATCCATATTCAGCACAGACACCCACTCCAGGTAACTGACAATGCAAAAGGGCATCGGAGACCACCCATGTGCAACTAACCGTAGGCAAGACTGCTGTACAGTCTGTAACATGCTACAGACCACACTCTCACAAAAAGAACCCAACCTAGCCATCCTGAAGACACTGGACAGTATGAATGTCCCACCAAATACCAAACAAGGTACTCACAAATTACCACATAGGTGGTTAACCATTATGTATGGAAGAAGTAATCAGGGACCTAGGGTCACAAGTGGACAGTAACCTGTTATGTGACACTCACATTGCCAATGTGGCTAGGAAGACTGTCTATATAGGACACCGTATCATGAAAGGATTCACATCTACGTCAACAGAGGTCATTGTGCCCCTATACTGTTCTCTTATCAGACCCATAATCTAGTACAATGCCTCATTTGGGATGTACCTTTCCCGACACCTGCAGCAGTTAGAAAGACCTCAAAGGTACCTCACCAAGAGGATAAAGGGTCTCAAATATATGTCATATGCTGCCTGGCTGTAGACACCCCAGCTGAATGCAGTCACATACTGCCTACACAGAGGCATTGTATGTCTGTTGTACAAGGCCATGTCCAACACAGGAGTAATGGACATGCTCCACCCCAGAAAACTCAAAGCCATCGGAGATGTGAGAGTGAAAGATGTCATCCTCAACACCTAATAAAATAGGATGTGCTGGAGGGACAGATACAAAACCCAGAGGCTCCCCACCCCCTGGAACAGAATCCCACTCCATGTTAGGCAGACCCCCTCACTGACACTCTTCAACAGGAATCTTGCCAAGTGGATGGATGATCGTAGATGTACACTGGGGGTCTTCACTGTCCAGACAGAGGCACAGTAAAGTAAATCATAAATGGCCATAATATTCACATAGTAAGGGGGGGGGGAAACCCACACACACTCTGGCTGGGTTTAAAAATCCCCTGGGGAAGATAGCCTAGTATGACCCTAGGAACCTATGAAGATACAAATTGTACAGGACACTAAGGATAACCCCACAAGGCTTTCTTAACTGATGGTAGGAACCTTGTTGGGAATTCACAGATATGCTCTGAATCACCAAATATTACAAACAACATACCAAACACACACACATATTGCCAACATCCAACCTGACAGGTGCAGTGCAACCCCCCCAAATGCAAAATATCTATCCCAGCAGAGTGCTGGCCCCCTGACATTGCAGATGCTGAGGAAACAGCCAGCATCTACAAAGCAAAACACACAGCACAATCGTATGAGATGGTGTCCTGGGCTGAGTCCAACATGGACTCCAAGAAGAATGGAATGCCAAATAACACTACTGCTCAATGTCAGCCTTACCACAGGATATGTACCCAAAGAGCAGTGTACAACAACAGTGGTCCTTCTCAACAAAGGTGTTGCCTGAATGGATACTGCAAACTACCACCCCAGAATCCTGACAAGCTTGGTCTGCACAGCTATGGAAAGGATCAGCATGTACCACAGACATAAAGATATTGGGGACCTACTGACACCGGACCCTACCCAGTGTGGCTTTCTTAAGTGCAGATCCTACATGTTTGACTCATTTGAAGCAGTCATTAAGGTCATTGATGAGGGGAATGTGGTCCACACGGGTAGCTGGACCTTGCAAAGGCTTCCATACAATACCCCCGTGTTCATTATAGATAAGCTCACCAGCTTAAATATAAACCCCTATGTCAGTAGAGGGGTTGCAAACCAGACCAAGGACAGAACTGACATGGTCAGACATGCTGCAGCCATGTCAGACTACAAACCAGATATAACTGGCATCCCACAAGGCTTGGTCCTGGGACCTCCCTCGTTTGGTATATATGTCCCATAGGTACAGGCCAACATGGAAGGACTGTGTCTGAAAAATTTTTGCAGAGGACTACAAACTGCCACCATATCTGACCCTCCAGCTGACACAAGCATCCCACAAAAGCCCACATAGAAACAGACAACTGGTGCCATAGCCATGTCAGCAAGCTAATTGCAGAAAAGTGTATAGTCAACCCCTGTGGATATACAGTAAGTGCCCACCAATTTTAACCAAAACAAATTAAGGGGGGGGTTAAACCCATTAAAATTTTTAAAAAAATCCCTTTTTGGGTTTAATTTAAAAAGGGGGGACCTGGGGGACAAAAAGGGGGGTTTAAAAAATATCCGGGCCCAAATTGGAAAAAAACAAATGTGGGCCTGAAAAAAGGTTTGGGTTTTAAAACCAGAAAAAAATAACCCATTTAAATTAACCCACCCAAAAATCTTTGGAAAGGTTGTTCCAAAAAAAATTTTAAAAATAAAGGGAGGGTCATTTTGGGGGGGGGGGGCCCTTTCCGGGAAAAGGTAAAAATTCCCTTTTCATAAAAGCGTTTAAAAAAAATTGACTACAAAATTGGGGGGCCCCTGTGGGAATTTTTTAAACCTCCAAGGGCGGGGAAAACAAAAAAAAAAAAAAAAAAAAAAAAAAAAAAAAAAAAAAAAAAAAAAAAAAAAAAAAAAAAAAAAAAACCACCCGCCCCCCCCCCCCCGCGCCCCCCCCCCCCCCCCCCCCCCCCCCCCCCTTTTATAAAGGGAAAAGCCCCAAAAACCCTCCCAGGGAAAAGGTTTGAAGGGGCCCAGGGTTTCCCATTAAAACCAAACTGAGCTTCCACACTTTCCTTTTTTACTGACCCGGGAACCAACCCTTTTAAAAACCCAATTCCCAAGGGGAAAAATTAAAGGGATTTTACAAGAATAAGTGATATAAGGGGAAAACCCTAAAAAAACATTTTCCAAATAACAAGTTGTTCATAAAAAAAGGGAATTTTGGGAAAAAAACCCCAAACGGGTTACCAGAAAAAATATTGTCCCCTCAAAAACTTATGGGGGGAGGGAAATGGTGGTTTCCCTGGGAATACGTTAGCCAGGTGGGCCGGTTCCTCCCCATACATAGGTCGGGAAAAACTTTTAAAGTGGTAAAACAAAACCACCTTAAAGGCTTAGGGGCCCTGGGCCCCCTTTTTCCCCAAGGGACCCCATTTTGGGAAAATCCCCAAGGGTTGGGAAATTTTAAAGGGCCAATCCATTTGTTGGTGTGTCCCCTGGAAAGGGTTGGGGGAACTTAAAAGAAAAGGGGTGTAAAAAACCCCCCGGGGAAACCTTACCCATTTTTAAATTTTTACTGCCAACACTTTGTCTAATGTTAGGAGTTAAAAGGTGTTGCCAACTGTTCAAATTTTCCCCCCCGGGGAAAAACCCTCGGCAAGTTTTAATCCCTGTTTGTTCAGCCAAAGGGGGGTGTAAAACCTGAAAAACCCCCTTTTGGGGAAAAGGAAATTTAAATTATAAATTTGGGTGCAGATTAAAATTGGAAATTTCCACAGGGGCCATGAAAAATTTGTAAAGGAAAATTATGCAAAAAGGGGCCTAAAACCCCCCGAATGGGCCTTTAAACCTTCCAAAACCCCAGTTTAAAATTTGGAAAATTCGGGTTTTGAAAAATCCCTTTTTTCCGGGAAACCAACCCCTTGCCTGGGGGGGGAAAGGGAAAGGGATTCCAGGAAAAGGGGGGTTATGGCCCCAATTTTCAAAATTTCCCCTACCTTGGGTTTAAAAACAGGGAATGTTGGGAAAAAGATGGTCATGAAAAATTTTTTCCCCCTTGGGTGTGGGAAAATGGTTTTCCCCTGGGGAAGGGAATTTCCAAATTGTGTTGGCTGTGGGGTAATTTTGGAAAGGGCCCCTAAAAGTGGGTTCCAAACCCCAATAGGGGCCTGTCCTTTTTAAAAACCCTGGAATGGGTTGAATTTGAACCCCCTCCATTTTTGGGGGCCGGGGGCCCCCGGGGAAACCCAAAGTGGGGGTGCCCTGGATGGGGGGGGGTTTGGTCTGGACTTTTGTTTGTGTGTTAAAGGGGTTGGGTCAGAGAGGGTTAAAAATTTCCTCCCTCTGTGGGCTACTGCCCTGAAGTAGGTTTTTGGGAAAAGCTATATAGGGCTTTCCCACCTGACAGGTGTCCTGTTCTAATCGGGGAAAAATTTAATGATGTAAAGAAAACCCTTTTACTGCTAAAGAATGAATTCCCCCGGGAATTTGGGAAGTGGCCTGTTAAAGGGGGCCAATTTTCCCCCCAAGTTTCAAATTAAAAAGTTGGTTTTAAAAATCCTTTTGGCAAAATTGCCGGGGGTGGGGAGGGTTGGTGTGGGAAATTTGGTAGAAAAAAGGGTTCCCTTTTGGAACAGGAGAACCCATTTCAGGGATGAAAATTTTTTCCCCTTTTTTTAAACACGGGATTTTTGTGGGGCCCTTATAATTTTTAAGGGGCCGGAGAAAAAAACCTTTCCCAGAAAAATGGAATGGTGTTGTAAATGCATATTTTGGGATGCCCCAAACAAAGTTGGTTTTAGGGGTTTTTGGCCCTAAAATGGGTTTTGTGTTTTGGGGGGTTTAGGGGGTTAGTCCGGGTGTGAGGAAATTCCCTTTTGGGGGCCCAAAGGGGAAAACACCCCCCTACAGGATCAATTCCCTTTTAAAATAATGATGTCAGCACCCTAAAAATACGCAGGGGGGAACCCTCCCAGAAATTTTGGTGTCCCTTGCTAATGCACCCCCTTTTAAGTGTCATAAATAGTTAGGTGGGGGTTTGAATCCTGCAAAAAGGGGCTTCATGTGTAAACGGGGTTTGTGTGTGCAATTCTGTGTGAGAAAAACCCTTTTGGAACAAAACACCACGGATGAAATTTTCCCCTTTCTAAAAAAGGATGATGTCAGCACCCTATAAGTACAGCGGGAAAAGGGAAACCTCCCAGTAAGGGAAATAGCGCTCTGCAAATGCATCCCCCTTATGTCATAAAAAGTTAGGGGGGGGTTTAAATTTCCCAAATGAAAGTTTTTGTTGGGGGGTTTGGTGTGTGTTCTGTGTGAGAAATGCCCCTTTTGGAAACCCAAAACACCCCACGGTGAAATTTTCCCCTTTCTAAAAAAGGATGATGTCAGCACCCTATAAGTACAGCGGGAAAAAGGAAAACCTCCCAGTAATGAAATAGCGCTTGCATCCTCTTATGTCAAAACAAGTTAGGGGGGGGTTTAAACCCCCAAAGGGGGGGGGAAAAGTGTGTGGGGGGGGTTGGAAAAAGGTAGTACAGGCAAAAAACCAAAAACCCGGTGCATTTCCAACTACACAGAGATAATGTCAGCACCCTAAAGTACAGCAAAAGGGAAATCTCCCAGTAATGAAAATAGCATGCTCTGCTACGTCTCTCACTACTGTCAAAAAGGTTAGTTATGGTTTAAATTTCCACAATGTCAGTTTTTTGTTGGGGGGGGAAATGGGGTGTGTGTTACATGTGTAAAACTGCCCTTTTGGCAACCAAAAACACACCAGCTGGTGATTTTCCCCTCTACACAGAGATGATGTCAGCACCCTAAAGTACAGCAGAAGGGGAAATCTCCCAGTAATGCAAATAGAAACCTCTGCTACTGTCTCTCACTATTCATAGCACAGTTAGTTATGGTTTGAATTCCCAAGTGTGTTTTTGTAAAACAGGAAAACCCTTTGGGGTTTTTGCAAAGCATGCATATTAAACCAGAAGGGCAATGGACACAGATAAAGGTTCCCCCAAAACCAATAGACCTGTACCTTCAAGGGTTCCATTGTTTTTTGAATTCCACAGGGTCAGGTTTTTGCCCCGGGGGGTAAATTATGACTGTGGGTCCCCCGTAAAAAGGGGGTGCTTTTTTGGTATGTGATATACAGGGGGGAAATCCCCCAAAAGCAAATACACTCGGGTCCTTTCCCTTTATAGCACATTGTTGTTAAATTAAAAAAGGTGTTTTTTGTTCCCATGTTGTGGGTTGTTGTTCCAAAATCCCTTTTTGCAAAATGCAAGGAAACCACAGTGGGTGTTGTCCCTACAAATTCCTTGGCCTTCAAAAACCCCTTTCGCACCGGGAAGGAAAATTTTTGCCAAACCAAGGCGGGTCTTCCGGGGCTTGGGGAATTGTTTCAGGGAGTTTTATGTTCCCACAGGGGGTCCAGGGGGGCATAAGGGTCACCATTTTTTGGCATGGACAATGGGGGGAGTGGAAAAGTTTTTCCATCCCTCTGACTAATCTGAATTGCTTTTTGTTCGTTTACCTTTATTTCCGGGGGCTTTCCCAATGTGAACCTTAAACCCTTGTCCACCGGGCCGGGACCTTTTTACTGTAGCCAATAAAAGGTACCAAAACAAAAATTTGACAGGTGTGTTGTCTGGCTGTACAAGGTGGGGGCCCTTTTTGGACAGGATTTTGTGCCTTATTTTTGGGTACGGCCCCCGGGCCCAGCAAAAAACCCTTGTCAGGGGGGTGTTTCTAGTTTACAGGCCCCGTGTTTTTCACCGGTTTTGGTGTAGGTTTCACAGCGGGTTTGGCTTAAAGTATTTTCCCAAACCTGCGGGGGTTTCCCGTACGGGTTTCGAGGGGGGCCCTTTTACTGGGTTGTGTGGGAGGTTACTGGGGAAATTGTGGCAGTGTGACATCCCTGCCCCAACCATATTTCCAAAAATTTTTAACCATGGGGTGACTGACAAGTGCCCTTTTGCACATGCTACCATAGTATTGTGATTGCCATGGTTTAACAGAAATGGGGCCAAGGGGGAACAAAGTACAGAAGGTGGTTGTGAGGGTGTAGTGCCTGTGATTAGTTAGCACTGGCATATATGACTGCTCATGTGGACAAATGCCAGGTAAGTCATATGCAATGTGTAAAGGGCACGTATGTGAACAGGACAAACAGTGACATTCTGTCAAGTGAGACTAATATATAGTAAACTATGCAGATGCCCTAGCCCACAGAAGCTCTGTCTCCCATTGCAGGTGGGATCAGTGTTCCAGGGTAACTGCAAGCAAACATGCATGCAAACAAAGCTACAGTAAAGGGCTGCATGTAGTCCATTGTACAAAAAAAAGCTGTACCACTTCCAGTAGGTAACAGTGCAAAAATGCAGGCACTATACACTTTCATGGAAATACACAGGTCAGAGGGTGGGGTCTTGCACACAAATGTACAGACCATTTCCGTCAGGATGCAATAACTGGATGAAAACCCCGGTGCTCATACCTGCAGTTAAAAACATGTCTAACAGACACTGAGCCTTCACTCAGTGGTTCCATAAGGATGTATGCTACCTGTCCTGCCACCACAGTATCCCTGACATTTATGGGGACTCTCCCTCCTGTGAAAGTTAGTTTTGTGTGTTGGGAATGTCTAGCATGGTATGAGATGTATGAGGGTGCTCCTGTGTGTCCTGTACCAGTCGTGTAGTACTGCACACATATCAACATCCTCAAACATGCCAGAGTCCAGTGTGGGCAACATGCCGCTTGCAGTTTACATGTCCATCATTGCGTATCAATACTTTCATTACCTTATCTCCTGTGCTACCTATGTTTGTATCCTTCTGTTGACATCCTTACCATCAGTATGCCAACATGTGCAGATGGTACACTATGGTACTTACCATGGGTGTAGACAACAGTACAAGACAATCAACCCACTGCATCCCGCTGGGATATACCCACAATTATATCAGCACACAGTACTGTTAACAACATGATACTATTACTACACATCTATGTAGTCACCCTGTGCATCAGCAACATGTTAACCTGTACCTGCACTGATGTTACAGATTGCAAGAGGTGGCACAGTTTCATCATATGCACAGGGTGTGAACTTGGTATGCCTGAGTCTGCCACCGATACCACCAATTGACATGTATTTTATGTATGTTGGTGAGGGACAGCAGTACAAAGGGGGGGCAATGTTGATGCATTTTGTGCATTTTAGTAGCCCTAGGGTTTTCAATTTGCATGTGTATATGGATGCCCCAGTTCCACCTCATGGGTGCCATATACTGGGGTTTGTGGACAGCCACAGACTGTACCTGCCAGGTCATACAGATCAGTGTCTCTGGCCCGCGGACATGGGTGCCTTGCAGGGTGCTACGGACCATATCAGGTAAAACCAGACTGGGTACTGTCATCAGAAGCAGGTGTTCATTGACTGGACACAGATCCCTGTCCCCGTCCCGAGCGTGCATGTGGTCTCCTGGGGGGGTCTGATGACAGCACAGACGCAGCATGGGTGGGGGTAGTGGTGGCACTATGGGGGGCAGCCCCGTTGTCATCCATGGGGCTGCCAGCTGCTGCTGTTGCTGGCATACGGCCCCGTCAATGCCCAACCCCTCCACCATTGCCCTGGCTCATGGACATGGTTGTGGAACTGATCTAATTTGTCCCCAACGTCTGTCTATGACATCGGTGAAATTACGGATGGCAGCCGATCCCCATACTGTCCAGTCATGGCTGGTGCGCAGCTCCCCCAGACCCTGTCTGGTGTACCATTCCATCTGACTTTCCTGCATGACAGTCCAAACATAGCTGAGGTTGTAAAACCTCTGTGGGCATTCTGACAGGGGGAGTATGCCCCCGGGTGCTCCCAAAACCCCAGACATCTGTCTGTGTGGTACCATCTCAGGGGCCCTGCCCATGGCTGCTGTGTGGGAAGCATGTGCCACAGATACCACATTACCTGGTCAATGCCCACTGTATCCTGTCCATCACCTAGGGGCATTGGTGACAAAGGGGGGTATTGGCAGGATGACTGTGTGCATTGATGGGGTTGACAGCTGTGCTGTCAATTGGCTGACCAATGCGGACCCCATATCTTCCTTTTTACACAGATTTATCATTATCAGTACCGTGGCACCTGATTCAGGTTCCCCCTGCATGGCCCCGAGCAGCACCAGAACCTGTGGGAAACAGGAAACACAGTTTACAATGTCACAATGTTACCAGTGATAAAACATGCACACATGCACAGGTGCACCAGGGACACATGCACAATTTCACATACTGCACACATGCCCCATGCCCCATGCACAGGTGCCCCATGCCATCACAGGGCACACATGCACAGGTGCACACAAAGCAAATTTCGTGCCCTGTAAAAACATGCACACATGCCGGTTTCACACAGTTGCACACATGCACACAGTTGCACACATTTCACACATTGCACTTGCACTTGCACACCACACTCGTATAAAATATCAAAACGACACAGCACAACACAGCACTACTTTAAATGAGCTAATATTACTATTACTATGACTATTAAAGATTTTAAAAACACTCACCAGCATGGATGGGTCTTGCTGTTACACCAGAGGGACCTGCAGAAGTGGGAAAATTTAAAGTCAGTGGGCACAACTGTGCCATTGTTACTGAGTATGATACAGGTCAGTAGTAAAAAGTTGCCCTTTTTGGGGCAGCTGCTGATATTGAGAATATCACACTTCACATTAAATACTATGATGAAACTACAAAAAGGACACACCTCACCATGCATTAACTGTGTACACAAAAGTCAAATACATATGGCATATTACCCTGCCTCGTGTTTTTTGTGGCTCCAGCCTCCATCATAATGCAGGTCTGCTGTTTTTTGTTGTTGGGGATGGACAAAATTTTGGTAGTCCCTCCAGTCTGGTGAGTGGGGATATGTCCACCCACCACCTGTGGCAAACCCGTTGCCTGTGGATATCCGACTGATGGACATTTCTGATTAAATCACTGCAGTCATGTCGCCTGCTCATATGTCCTATTATGTTGCCTATGTCATTTACCCGACGGGCCCGGTCTTGCCACAGTGCAGCCCTCTCCTGCTGATTCTGGCTGGTGCGGAAAAAGTATTGCATAATCCCCCCGGCTCTGGTGTATTTCCTCATCCTCAGCTGCAAATATTGGATTTTCGGGGGAGCCATGGTCCTGAAAAAATAACATGATATCAGCAAAATTCAGCAGAATTTGGCACAATACTATGCTACTCCTTTGTGATCAAAATATTTACATATATAAACTGTCTGTCTATTGGTGGATACACATGTAAAAGGCCAAACAGTGCTCAGCCAAAAACTGTGCAACAGTACCTGGCCCCTCCCTGGAACTACCAAACCCCCCCGCAGTCAAACCCATTCATTCCCTCCCCACTTGGGGTTTTTTTAAATGACCCCAACAAATTCCCCCCCCCAAAAGCCCCGGTTTTCCCCCCACCCCCGACTACATGTAACTTTTAAAAAATTTCAGTAAAATAATGGTTTTCCTTTCCCCTGGGGCCCTAAAACAAAACAATGCTTACCCCCCCAAAAGTTTCTTGGCTCTCCACAGGATATCAATCCCAAAACCCAAACCCCCACCCCTCCTGGCTGGTGGCCCCCCATGCGGTTGGGTTCAAAGATGGGTCTGCCCGGCTTTCCTGGGAACAGTTGGGCCCAAAAAACTCCTGCCCTTTTGGGGTGGGGGTTTTCCCGGCCTTCTTCGTTTTTTGAAGGGCCCTCCTTGGGCCCCAATTGTCACAAACTTTCCCGGAAACCCCAGTTTGGGAAAATTTTCAGCTTTTCCGTTTCCCCCCCTCCCCAAAAATATTAAGTGTAATTTATAAATGTAGGGGACCCCCCGAAAAAGTAAAATATGGGATTTTATGTAAGTAAGGGTAAAAATATAGAATTGTTTGTGTAAAAATGTAAAAGGGATAAGAAGTTTATACAAGGAGGATTAATAAATAAATAAAACCCAAAACAATAATTTAATAAAAATAATATGTTTTGGGGGTAAGCAACATATGTTTGCCCCGAATTTGTGATGGAGGTTTTGTTAAAAGTTAAAAGGGGGTATTCCCCCTTACAACATTAAATGTGTGAAAGGTTTAAGGGGTCTTTTAATGTTTTATTCAATATTCTTATCTGTGGGGAGGTGTATCCTTTTTCCACCATTTCAGTGCCCACATCTTTATTTGGTGGGTATGCATGGGTTTTACCCTGTCATTTTCTTAATATGGGAAAAAAAACCCCCCTTTGTTGTTTTTGTACCCGTTGGGTTATACTGTGAATTGGGAAATTTTTGAAGGGAAAATTTCAAAATGTTTTTCAAACTGTTCCCTAACATTATTGGGGGTAAACATACCCTTTGTGGTGTGGGGGGGCATGCCACTAAACCACCCTTCAAACATAATGTGCAATAATTCCCAAATATGTATGTACATCATTGGGGTATTGCTTTATGTGTTCCCCCCCCAACTTCATTACCAAAAATACGGTTTAAAATTGGGGGTTTAAAGGGATGGTAGAAAATTGGGGTTTACCTTTTACCCCAAACCCGTGTTTTCACACTGCCTTTTTTACCCTTTTTTCCTCTCTATTATTAATTATTTTTATATTATTTGTTTTTATTTTTTTTTTTTTTTTTTTTTTTAATAATAAAATTTAAAATTTTAATATATTTTTTAATTTTTTAAAATTATTATTTTTA
This sequence comes from Protopterus annectens, assembly GCF_019279795.1. Taxonomy (NCBI): domain Eukaryota; kingdom Metazoa; phylum Chordata; order Ceratodontiformes; family Protopteridae; genus Protopterus; species Protopterus annectens. Next base: position 812,639,547 of record NC_056736.1, on the reverse strand, counting down.
AATTTTAATAATTTTAATTCATTAAACCATTTTATATTTAATTTATTATTTAAATCTATAAAAGGTATGTAGTAGTTTCAGAGATTTGGGCAGGGAAATGTGGATGCTTACACTGCTGTGAGTTTTAAATTTTATCTCATATTTATTTTTACATTAAATTTTTCCAAATTTTATTTCTAGTTTTGTTTTCTTGTGCTTGGAACCCCAATTTTTACCTTATTGTTATAAAATTGGGGTTTTCCCTTTTTCTGTTGTTTAAAATTTTTTGCCTTGAAATTTGTTGTTTACTGCCCCCATTTCAAAATTTTTTCCTTTTATCCCCTAAATGTCTTAAAAATTAATGTGCCGTGGCCCAATTTCATTTCAGAATGTGCCTAAAAATCTTTTATGTTTCAGCCTCAATATTGGCTGATGGGGTTGGGGGTTAAAATCTTTATAATTTGGATCGCCTGACACAAGGGGGTTCCCGGTGACTTTTAAAAATTTCCCCATTAATGGTTTTACAGTGGGTCCTTTGGGTTTTTCTGCCCCGTTGGTTTTACTTTGTGGGTGATGACTTTTTTTTTATTACTCCTTTTCTGCCCCCCCTAACAAGGGTGATTACTTTAGTAACTCTTTGGTTTTCCATTGCCCTGTGTGGTTCCCCCTTTTACCGCATTTTCAAATTTTTTCAGGGGGTCTGTTGGGGATTTTCCCTGTACAAAAGTCATGGGTTTTAGTTTGGCTTTAACCCCTTTTAAATTAAGGGGAGGGACCCTTTTTGTACAGTTCTGTGATTTTGGTTATATCTCTCATTTTTCTGCCCCTTTGGGTAACAAAATTTCCATTCATTTTCCCGTTTCCCCTTAAAAATTACTGCACCCGACTCTCTAAATGTTTTTGTTTACATTTTTGGAATGTGTTCCCTTTTTTTTTGGGGCCTTTTTCCCACAATTTTTTTTTCTTGTTCCTGTGGGGTTTTTGCGAGGTTGTGGGTAATTTTTAAGTTTTTATCCCGCTGGGTGTTTTGTGGGGTGGCTAGGTGGGGTTACACATTACATTTATTCCTACAGGGCCCCAAACCCCGGGCATCTTTTCTGCCTATTTTAAATACTTTCCCTTTGTTGGGATTCTGCAGTTTGTGTATACAACATTTATTCCTTTTCATTATTTCCCCCATTAATGGTATATTTTTAGACTTCTTTTTAACCCTTCCCGTTTGTCCTTTTTTTCCCACTGTTTTCCTTTGGGGGTCGTGGGGATTTTATTTTGCTTTTTAGCCTTAAATACAAAAGGATGTCAATCAAGTGTAAGGATTTTGCAGGGTTTTAAAATTTTTTCCCCTTTTTTGGGGAATTTATAAAAACTTTTTTGGGTCACCTGGGGGTCGCTTAAAGGGAAATTTTTTTCCCCCCAACATTTCCCCCCAAAAAAAAAATGGGGAACCGGAAAAAGGGGTCAAAAGGGGTTTGACATTTTAAACAAACCCTGGGGGGATTTTGGTATTTCTTATTACCGCTGTGATATGTTTGTTTTGGGGTGTGACATTTTAAACCCCCAAATAGAGGTGTTTTTGGACAACAATTAAAAAACTTTTGACAGAAATTTAATTTAAGTTTTGTCCACAACCATTTTTAAATTCCACTATTAAAGATAATTTTTGTGGGGCAAGGGGGAATTAAAGTCAGGTTTGGGAAATCGGTATGCCCGGGGGTAAGGTTTGGGTTTTTTTTAAAAGACAAGGGGCCCCAAACAAGGCATTTTCAGGGGTTTTAACGGTTGGGGGTTTTGGGGGGGCCATGTTTGGGTTCAAACCCAGACCCAAATTAAAAGTGGCTTATCCCCACCCTGGGGTTTTTTTCTTTGAAAAAAGGAAAAGGGGGCGGGGGGTGGGGGTGAGGGAAACAGAGGGAAAAAAGTTTGATTTTTTCCCCAAAGGGATTTGGGGCCAAGCTGGATTTTTTCTCGCAACAGCCGGCAATGAATTTTGGGGTTTTCCTTCCCCCCTTTAGGGGGACAACCCAAAAACCTTTTTCAGCCTTTAAGAGGTTTCCCCCAGGGCCCCGGAGGAAGGGCGAATTTGGGGGATAAGTGGGCCCGGTGCCCTTTTCCCCGGTGAGAGGGAGAGGTTGGGGTCCGGAAGCCCCCTTTGGGTTTTTAGGGTTTTGCAAGCCCGACATTTGGGGTTAAAGACAATTTTCACAATTTAGGGCGGATGTTTGGTATTCCCATTAACCCACCCCGATTTCAACCCTTGGGAAAAGGATAACCCAGCAAAATTTAAAAGGGTTCAAGCCCAAATGGGGGTTGGGGGTTTTAGGCCCCAGGCCCCATTTGGATGTTAACGGGGAAAAGGGGGCCCCAAAAACAAATTTTGGGGAAACCCCCACAAAGTGGGGTGTTTTAATTGGAGGGGGAACCCCCTTTTTGGAAGGTTTAAGGGGGTTAAGGGAGGGGAAAAAATTTTTACCTTCAAATCCAATCATAGCTGGGGGGGGGTTTCCCAAAGCCTTCCCCTTTCCATTTTTATTTGCCTACAGTTTTTATGAAAAAATACCTTCAAATTGGTAAAGGATTGTTTCCCATTCCCAAAACCCAAAATTTTAAATTTTTTTCAACACACAAACCTGCTTTTTCAGCTACACATCCCAAAATTTTCTTTATTGATGGCAACGGGATGGGTTTTGGATTTAACAACCCTTCCATCTCAAAAATTTGCCCAAAAGGACAAATTCCAGGGGTTTAAATTATTTCACAACCTTTTTAAAAATTTTATTGGTTTTGGGGGGTTTTTTAAAATTCAAAAAATTTTTTTCTGTCTTTAATGCAGTTTTAAAATTTTTCAGGGTTTTATTTAAATACTTTATTGGTGGATTCATACCTCTTTCTCACACTCTCTCACTTGTTTTATTTTTACAATTCAGGATGGTACTTAATTCTAGGCTTTATTGACATGTTTTACCTGTAGTTATAACAATCCTTTCCAACAGTCTCACTTCGGTCATGTTTCTGTATTTCAACAGGGATATATTTCACACATGTGTCTTTCACAGCTTCTGCAGCTGTACTTTTCAGCCTGCTGCAGGTTATGTACTATTATATTACAGGTGGGACATCTTTATTTCAGACTTTATTTCAGACTTGTTTCATTTTTCTGTTTGGATTACAGACAGCATCACACTTTTGTAATCAAGCAATGCGTGCAAACCCTCTTACACTGTTACTTGCACATTTTATTACTTAGTGACTACACTGCACTCTTTTGCTAACTGTCATACTTATATATTTATTTACAGTTACAGGGAGAGGATTACTGACCTGCCTGGTGGTGCAACCATGCCAGCCTATCGCCATAGGCTCTACGGTTCGCAGAACGGACACCTGCAGCTGTAATATAAATAAAGTAATATTGGAATACATATCTCCATAATATCAGCTAGGTTAATTTCTTACATAAATAATTACATGTAACTTACTCAGTAGTGGGGCGTTGGGCATTTGCCGGGCCTCCTGGATCCAACGTTTCAGTTGGTCCTGCTTCCGTCTCTCCAGGTTCGCATGGTGGTGACGGACCTGCTCACCAGTCCTTGGTATCCCTGTGGCATTGGTGAGATCATGAGCCAACTGGTCCCACGCCTCAGCCCTATATGCTCCCCACAGGACCTGGCCCTGCATGAGTTGGGCCTCATGATTGTGGACAAGGAGCCAAACCATATATTTGGACTCCTCAACGCCCCACCTCTGTGCTCAAAAGCAACTACCCTCACATACACCTGACATTCTGGCTGCAAGTTGGTTCTACAATCAGTTATGCTGTGTATTCCCGCCTATGGGGCTTATATATGCCGTTTTTCCCGCACTTATCTGTGATTGGCCATTTTGGAATTGTATCAGCTTCACAAAACCTGCTTTGTCATGCTCCTCTTTCTATTCATTCCTATATATATGCTATTACTGCATTTCTAAGTGCAACTGTCATGGCTTAGTGGTTCAGTACCTTGACTATGGTGCATGGTATCCTGGGTTTGAACCTGGCCACTGCTTTTTATATTTTATGACTGTCTACACAGGCTAGGAGGTGTGTCTGTGTAAAGGCAGTTTTGTTACAGCTTGCTCAATGTTGCCCATCGGTTAGCTTGTTGGCGCGGTGCGCAGCTCCGCGCAAACGGGTTACGCTGGTTTACGCGTCATTTGGCTGTCAACACGCATATTACGCTCAACTCAGCCATGGACACACAGTTTCAGCGTGTTAAACCACTGCTCACCCACGGGCACTAATTTTACACCTGCTAAACCACTGCTCACCTACGGGCACTCATTCTACACCTGTTAAACCACTACTCCCCTACGGGCAGATGCACTCAACTTGTTAAATTGTAGCTTAGCTATAGGCACATCTGACATTTTTTATTATTTTGTTATCTCACATTTCTTCAAAATATATGGCCCATTTCATTACATTTTACATAAAATATAATTTTATATGTGTACATATATGTCAGGGACTTGTTTCATGCTTATTTCACTAAAAATAAAAATTGATGTTGGGGGAGTCTCAAACCATGACTGCCTGCTCTTCAGCCGACATCTCTACCGCTGCCCTATTGCTTCTTGGCTTACTTTGCATATTTAGTTCTTATATGCTTTTCCACTGACTGCTAACTGTGGCTAAGCTACAGGCACACCCGCGCAAACGAGCGCACTCATGGGCAAACATCTTTACAATTTAAAAAAAAATTATAAGATGTTCATGTGTACATTTTATGTTCATAGTCTGTGGGGGCATGTGTTATGTTGTATTTATTCACATTTACATGGGCTCTGTCATGGGGGTTTACTTTCGGGACTTTTACTCTTCTGGGGGCATGTCCGTTTGCAGGGCTCGGCCTATGGACATGCCCCCTACTGTCTTCCATGAACCGTGTAAGCCTTAGGTGTGATTCAGCATGACCTCATGCATATGCATGACATGCTGACGTCACAATGTTTAACTGCAGCCTCCGTGTAAGCCTTGTAACTCTTACACAGAGGCTTCGTGAATCCTGCCCAGTTAATGAAAATTAATTGTATTCAGAAGAGAAAAAAGAACTTGTAGAATTATGGAAAATCATATGAATATGAGAGAGTTTTATGAGAATTGGACTGTTTGATGGCTTAATTTTAAAGAGAAATATAAAAAATTGCTTTTAGAATGTATAAGGAAGAAAATATAAGAAAAGAAAGGAAAGATATAAGATATGAAATTGCCCATAAATAGACTTAAAAGTAAAAGTGAAAGAAAAATCCATGGGCATTCAGAATTGCCATTTAGCTGAAACACCTGATAACCTTATAGGGTAATTTGCATATATCCCATTTTGCCTGTGATACAAGAGGTTTAAGGTTTCACACAGAAGAAAGTCTAGATTTTTATTTTTGTGTTTTTAACCAATTAGTTTTTCTGTGTGACCTTTTTACTCATTGTTTTAGTTTGTTAGTTGGGATATTTTGTAGACACCCTAACGTTTATGGATATCAGTTGGGCACGACAACCCTGTGTTTCCAAACATCAAACAGTCTTCTTATGCTGTCCTAATGATGCCACAAGAAGGCAGAAACATGCATGCCAACAGCTAGAGGGGTTTGGCTTTATTGGTCTAAAATTGTCCATAAATAAACAGAAATGTTAAAGTGAAAGAAAAAATCATAGGCATTCAGACTTGCCATTTAGCTGAAACTCCTGATATCCTTAAAGGATAACTTGTATATATCCCATGTTGCCTCTGATACAAGATGTTTAATGTATCACACAGTGGAATGTCTAGATTTTTCTTTTTGTGCTTTTTAACAAATTTGCTTTTCTCTGTGACCTTTTTACTCATTGTTTTAGTTTGTTAGTTGTGATATTTTGTAGACACCCTAATGTTTATGGATATCAGTTGGGTATGACAGACCAGTGTTTATAAAAGTCAAACATTCCTCTTATGCTGTGCTGATGATGCCATAAGAAGGCAGAATGTATGTCCACAGCTAGAGGGGTTTGGCTTTATTGGCCTGAAATTGTCCATAAATAGACTTAAAAATGAAAGAAAAAGTCATGGGCATTCAAAATTGCCATGTGGCTGAAACACCTGATATCCTCAAAGGGTAATTTGCATATATGCCTTGTTGCCTCTGACACAAGAGATTTAATGTGTCAGGGTTGGGGGGTGGCCTAATGGTTAATGTGTTTGTCTTACAAACACAAAGTGCAGGGTTTGTGTCTCACAAGGGATAATTGGCTAAGTTTAAAATGGCTCACAAGAGCAGTTAGCCTAGTATGAACCTATGAACACAGTAGAAAGTCTCGATTTTTCTTTTTGTGTTTTTTTAGGCAGCAGATAATGCAGTAAATAAAAGTTATGTAGCAGTGACAGCAGGAAAAAAGGAGAGCAGCAACAAACCTTAAGTAAAGCTGTTTTTAAAAAGAAAGGAAGCCCAACTGTGAGAAAAAAATAAAAAATAAAACAAAAATTTTATTTAACACTTATTTACTGGGAAAGTACGATTTGGAACAAAGCAAATTTTCAGTGAAGGCCCAGGGAGAAATACTCCAAATGCATGTCTTATACATGGGAGGAAACCAGAGCACCCAGGGAAAGCCCACACAAACACAGGGAGGACATGCAGACTCCACACAAAAGGCTCCCCAGCCAAGAATTGAACTAGAAAACCTCTTGCTGTGAGGTGACAATGCTACTGCAACACCACTGTGCCATCCATGACACTATAATACATAGATATTATGTATGCGATAATTTGGTAACTGTTCTGTATTTCAAATGTCAAGACATTTGATCTTTTATTGATATTGGGGCAGAGACTTTGTGTGACTTAAAATTTGAAACTGATGGACTAAAGATGCCATTTTTGGAACTGTGCAAGAAATAGAAGGACATTTACCTGTGAAACAATTATTTATTTTCTAATAGTAACTTAAGTGTTTAAAAATTTTAATTTTAGAACTGATGAACTAGAAGAAGATGATGTTAAGAATGCATGCAATGTCTGTAAGAAACTGTTGATAATATTCTGAAAGTTGGAGATATAAGAAATGTATGGAATGGAGGGTGAAGGTTAGAAGCTGTTTGGAAATGTGAAAAAAAATGGTGAAACACTTGCTAAGCATTATTTTTGTAGCTGGTCAGAGAGGTGATATTAAGATATTCTAGCCAGTGTAAATAATGATTTTTTTGTGGGGACATTTCTCATTTAATTAATGAATTTGACAAGGTACAATGTAACCAATGTGGAGAGAAAGGACATACAGCAAGAAGATGTGTGCCTGAGTTCAGGTTGTTTAAAAAAGGAACACTTTTGGATGGACTGTCAAGAGTAAACAGTACATAATGAAAAAGAATGGGAATGGGAAGAAAACATACATGAGGAAGGTCAACAACAGGCTGGAGAAAGAATGAAACAGGTGAAGAAGAAACTGTTGAAGAAGAAAAAATATGGATGGGAAAATAAGGAGAGAGAGGCCATGCAGGATGAGAGGTCAGGAGAAGGGAATTAATAGTAATAATTTTTGACATTCTAGCCAGTGAAAAAATCTGATTCTTAGGATCAAACATTATTTTTACATATTTCCATGAAAAAAATATTCAGCTGGGGAAAGAGTAAAAAAAGAAAATGAAACTAAAAATATTTCCCCTAAACTTAAAAAGAAGGAAAAGCAGAAACTCTGTCATACTTTCGGTAAATGTGATCAGCATTATTAAACTGTAAGAAGGATAGGGATAGTGGGAAGATGTGCTAATTGTGATGTGAATGTTATACTGCTATATGCTGTATGATTCCTGACAAGTTAAGAAAAGAATGCAAGCAGAAAAAACTGTAGGGTGGAAATATTATATAAAAGTTATGAAGTGAACATTGTCAGGGGTGACTGTGATTTGTAAAAAAAACAGTGAAAATACTAGATATAATGTTGGTAAGGATGGGAAGGTTAAGTGTTCTGGTTGTGTGGTGGAGAGAACATGTTTAAAGAATTATCACATTATATGCATATATAATTAGCAAGGAAAGAGAGAATCTATTTCAACAAATATTCGACTATGTGATAGTTAACATGAACATTATAATTGTAAGGGACTTTCATTGTGATTTAAGTGGGTTATGTAAAAAGAAAAGGCAAAGATATAAAAATACAGGACGTGATAAAATGTGGAACAAAAGTCAATGGACTTATAGAAGAGAGGGCACAGATGTAAAATTGATTATTTTATATTGTTGGATGGTTTGGGTAGTAGATGGTGTAAGAAGTTTGTCAGACCATTTAGCAATATGGGTGAACGTGATGAAAGAAAAGGAGTCTATTAAAATAGGAAAGGGAGTAAAAAGAATAAATGAGAGATTATGGGAAGAAATTGGAGAGTAGGAAATATTGCAGTTATGGAAGAATTATAAAACCATGAAAGACTTTTTCAAAAACTGGTCTGAATCATGGATTGAATTTAAAAAGAAGTATAAAAGTGTTTTTTCAATGGTAGTATGAAAGAAAGGAAGATAAAGTGAATTATGGAAAATGTGTAGACATATATTAGAGAATTTAAACAATAATACAAAAGAGTATTATGATATGGAAAAAGAAATATGTAAAATAAATTAAGAAAAAATAAAGCATTATTGTTTAGGCAGAAATGCTATTTATAAGAGCAGCTGGAGGAAGTATCTTCATATTTCATTTAAATTGTAAAGGGAGATATTAGCATAATGAGGGAAATGAAAAATATAAAAGGACAGGTAAAATGAACATAAAAGCAAATTATGAGTTCTGTAGTACAGCATGTGGAAAATATACATAGAAGTAAAAAGAAGAAAAATATGAGAGAATGGAAAGTAAAAAGTAAAATAAAATAAAATAAAATTCAAATTTGATTTAAGGGAAATTAAATTCCTAATAGTGAATTAGATGAAGTGCTTAGGAAAGTGAATGTTGATTCAGCATCAGGCCCAGTTGGTATAGAGTATGGAATGTTCCAGAAATTCGTGGACTGGCAAAGAGAGTATTTTGTAAATGTACTGAATGAATGATTGAAGGAAATGTATGTTTATAAAGAGTTATATAGTGGGGTAATAACATTTATATGGAAGAAAGATGAGAAGAAAGAAAGAAAAATTGGAGACCAATCACACTAAATAACACACATTATAAAATCTTTATGAAAATAATACAGAGCAGTATGGGAGGAATGAGGAGGAAATCATATGTAAGTGCTTACACTTATTAAGAGTATCAGAACTTGTCAGAGAATTGGGAAACATGGCTAGGCTTAAACAGGGCCTAGTGGTTGTCAGCCTAGTACATACCTATGACCCTATGAAAAGACAAGGGATGTCAAGAATTGTTATTGGTTGTAGAAGAAATTGTAGATGATAGTATAAGTAAAAATGAGGATGTGAAACTTATGGTAGGCATTTAAAACAGTGGGACATAATGCTTTGGGGGATGGTATGGAGAAGTGTGGAATAGGTAACTGAACTAAGAGATTGTGTATGTCAGCTTATCAAAATGATATAGTGAAGGTGTCAGTGAATGTGTGACTGAGTTATGGAAAATGCATCAAGTGTGATATAAGACAAGGATGTCCCATGAGTAGAGTATTGTTTTCATTGGCGATGAATGCAATAGTGAGTAAAGTAGCTTTTAAAATGAATGATGCTAGATATGTGATGTAAAGGGAGATAATGATTCCATTAGTGTTGATGTACACAGATATAGTTGTAGTTGCCAAAAACAAAATATGAATGAGGGAAGTGTTTGCCTGAAATGATGTTTAAAGGTAATGGGAATGACACTGATTAAGGATAAAAGTAAGGGTTTGGGGGTTGTGGTGAAAATTGTGGGTGTGCATTTTTCAAAGAATGCGACATCTTTCCTAATGATAACATTTGGAAAACATTATATAGTTAGGATGCAATGGAAGGGTTCGATAAAAAAATGAAAGAAATTTGGGCAGGATTCACGAAGGCTTGCATGGAGTCTAAGAGTAGCGTAAGACTCCATGCAGCCCTCGCGATCCAGGAACAGCCCGAAATTTCATGTAAGAGACCAGCTAAAATGTCTCTTACACGGACTGGGCATGGATATGCTAATCACCTCACTTGCAGCTGAAAGGCATGCAAATGAGGTAGATTAGCGATCCATGAAGCCCAAACCAGCCCTTGTAAGAGCCGTTTTAGCTGCAGAAATGTACTCAGTTGACAACTGAGTACGTTTCTGCAAATAACACAATGGAGCCATGTCAGCTCCAAATAAAGGGTGCATATGTGTCAGGCAGCATGCCAATGGCCAAATATGTGGCCATTGGCAAGGTACCCCCATGCAAATATGAGAAATAAATATTCGCAGCGCAGCCCCGCGCAAACGGGCTGCGCTATATAAAACATAAAAATGAAGGTTATAAACCCACAAATGTGGGTTTTATGCAATACATGGATTTACAATGCAGGGACCAGCAGACCAAAAACAACATGGCCACCGTTTAGTGGTTGCTGAGGGGGGAAGCTGAGTCTAAGACATGTAACTAAGCATTAGTAGGCAATATGATGCAAATGAGTGTTAGGATACTGAATCCCACTGTCACATAGCAAATGAGCACATTCTGAGTAGTGTAAGAGTTACATAAGGGGGAGGAGCAGAGTAGGAGATAGGTGACATCACAGGGGGGAATGGCAGAAAGAAATGCAGTTCATTGGAGGTCAGTGTTACATGACAGATGTCAGACACATATTATGGAAAGAGGAGTGCCACAAGATAAGCATGGGAAAGTCAAGAAATGGAAGGTGTACACTGTTGCTTACACCAAAGTTTCTTGCTGGGCGTGCATGCGCATGTGTACGCGCCATGAGGTGCGAGTAGGGCAGTGTGCGAGCGTGTAAGGCAGACTGAGCATGTGGGAGCCTGTTGGCAGGCTTCTAAGACTGTTTGTGCTGGTGTGCGCGTGTTTTAACCCAAATAAGAAGATTCTAAACTGTGTAAGCATGTGTGCCCGCGTGTAAGCCACTGTGAGCGTGTTTCAGCTGGTATGCGCGTTGCTCCCCCCGAGGAAACAGAAAGGAAACAGGAAGCAACAGAATTAGTAGGAAGATAGCAGGGAATATTGCTGGAGCTAGCAGGTGAAAACAATTAGAAGCAGGCAATTACACAGGCAGAATAGAAGCCCAGCCAAGCACTTAAAACTCTGCAAACAGCAGTGCAGGATGTTTCTCTCAAGAGACACTGCAAGACAGGAGTAAGCTATTAGAAGTGAAAACTGAAAAAGCTGAACTCAGAGCAGAAATGCTAGGGGCTGCAATAGCTGTCATAAGGAGACATAGGTGACTTGCTGAGGGTGGTGACAATGCAAATGGAGCCAGACAACCCACAGTGAGGAGACGGAGAAGAGTGTACAGGCCCAGGGTCACCTAAAATGGGTTACATGAGCTGGAGATAGTGGAGCGCTATAGAGTGGACAGAGACCTCCTACAGCAAATTGTCGAGCTGTGCAGGCCACGCCTCACACATAGAACCAACAGAGGGGAACCCATCCCAGTGGAAACCAAGGTATGTATTGGCCTAAGAATACTAGCAACAGGTACCTTCCAGAGACCAACTGGTGATATGATGGGGATATCACAGGCATCAGCCTCCAGGGTACTGCACCAGTTCCTGGATGCCATGTCAGCACATGTCAGTGATCATGTATATTTCCCCAATGCCTGTGAGGTATTGGCCAGCAATATGCATCTCTTCCAGCAAATAGCGGAATACCCTGAGGTAGTGGGTACAATAGACTGCACGCACATACGCATCAAAGCGCCAGCCAGTGAGTGGGGTAGGGCCTACATAAACCGCAAGGGCTTCCCCTCCATCAACTGCCAGGTTATGTGTGATGCCCAGGGCATACTAATGAATGTGTGTGCTGGCTGCCCTGGGAGCTACCATGATTCCCATATCTGGCATTTGACGCAGCTGTACCAGACATTTGCCAATGGGGACATCCCACAGGGACACCTAGTGGGGGACGCAGGTTATGCACTGGAGCCATGGCTGATGACACCCATCAGAAATGCACACACACCTGAAAAGGAACGCCATAATGAGGCACACACACAAACACGTAATGTAATAGAGCGTGTGTTTGGGCTGCTCAAGTCAGGGTTCCGGTGTCTGGACACATCTGGTGGAGCCTTGCAGTACTCACCAACTACATGTACCCAAATTGTCATGGTATGTGCTATGCTACATAATATGATCTTGTGAAAACAGCTGCAGCAGGACCAGCATAGGGCCGGGCCAAACAGCCCCCCACCATTGCCAAGGCCATCACAGGCAGAGCGTGACTCGGAGGAGGAACAACCTGAGCCTGCCCCAGTAGGCAGAAGGAGGTGTGCCCAGTATGCCCTGGCCTTGGCAAAGAGGCAATGCATAGCACATACACTGGCTCAGTAGGAACCCTGGGAATGATACCCCTCTCTGACTCACTCATATAATAACAGGGATGCCTAAAATGACATAACCTGCTCTCAAACATGTACAGGGAGTGTAGTATGTGCATCCGACAGAGGCAGCCCTGCAGCACCACCTGAGGCATGAATGCCATGTGTTAAGCAATGTAACACCATGTAGTATATGCAAACTTGATGATCCTGACTAACATCCTACCCTCACCAAGCAGGATGCCACAGTATGATGATGAGATGATCAGTTGCAATAATTGGCTGAAGTATTGCTGTTAGTCAAAGGGGATCCAATGTGTGCCAGCCTGGGATGACATGCTGAGCATGACATGATGCTCCACCTGCTAGGGGTGGCGTGCACCTATCAGTCCTGGCCTTATGGATACTGGCAAAGGCTGTTGTTACCCACAGCGTGCCTTGAATAGGTAGGGCTCAAAACACAAACCCACCTCCATAGGTATCACAAGGGATAAGAACATAGATGTAATGCTACCCAATGCCAGAAGTCTAAACAGCAAGATGCATGCAGTCTAAACTCCCCCAGTATGGAGAATGTTGATATCTGTCCTGTAACAGAAAACTGGGTCAAGGCTCACAACAGCACCATAACACTACCAGGTTACACCTCATACTGTGCTGTACACCCTCACAACATGGAACAAGCTACAAAAGGAGGGTGACTAGCAATAATTGTCAAGGATAACCACACCCCCATGTTGGTACCACAAAAAGAAGCAGCATGGACTAGCCATGGTCAAGTAACAGTGGCTAAAACTGCCTCCCAGTTTATAGCCTGCTACAGACTACCATCCTAACACCAGGAACTGCACTTGGCCTATGTTGGAATACATGAAAATATCAAGCCCTCCAAACCACATAATATTGGGTGACTGAAAATACCCAAATATATACTGGGAGCATTATTCTAGCTCCAACACTGTAGGACAAAAGTTCCTAGAATCCATAAACCAAAATGCCCATTAACAGCGTACCACTCCCACAAGAGGGGTAAGCAGACTGGATGTGATAATCAGCAACATGGGTACTGGATGGCAAGATGAGAAGTGCATCCCTCATTGGTAAGACCAGACCATAGAGTAATCACACCGGATATACACATCCTGACCACTGTCTCTGGCCAGAAAAACCACAGTGAAAAACATGTGTACAGCAAAAGTTGCACTCCTCCAAACTGATGTGGAATCCATTAAAGGCCCTGTGCAGGTGCAAAATATGGGCCACACCTCAGAACTTGTTATACAGGCATTCCATGAACACTGCCAGGAATGCATGGATTATGCAATCCCAAATAAAACCAAGACACAATGCCATACTCGCAGGCATCTGGCATGGTAGACTCCAGCCATTACCAAACCATGCAAGAGAATGAGGAAGCTACTACATGATAGAGCAAACATAAAAAGGGAAGTAATCTCTGATCAGTAGTATGGCAATAAAATATGTCCACTCATACAATCCACTAAGGCCAGCTACAACAAGTTGAAACTGTGAATCTTGAGGCAATGTTACACCTGCCCCATGTACACAGACAACCCTCACCTCCCCCCAAGAAATACAAATATATGTGAGAGATGCAACCATTTATACAAACCGGAGGCTGAGCTCCCTCAACTCAGTACTGTCAAAACTAGTCAGGAGGAGAAGGTAACCGCACACACCACAAACCCAGTCTCACATAGACCTATCATAACTGCAAACCAAAGACATAAACACAGAAAAACATTCCTGGACGCTCTAATTACAAACACACCACATCAACAGAGGCCTCCAAAGCAGACACCCAAGCAACCACTACCTCCAAACATAGCACATGCAACACATAGTACACAAAGCTGGTGTGCCAAACAGTCACAGGCCAGAATGAGAAACAATATGCCTGATACAGTTGTAATAGGTGACTCCATAGTCAGACACACTGCTGTCCCACTCACCAGACTGAGCAAGGGAAAGGGTATAGTAAGCTGCCTGTAGGCTGCTACAATACGCCACATAACACAAGTACGCAGGTCACCCCAAAGCAAGTATAAATATGATGCAGTCATTGTCCATGCTGGTGTGAATGAGCTGAGATGTACCTCCCCGGACTACATGAAAAGAGACATAGATGAGCTCTCCGATTATGTAGTCCAGGCCGGTATGACACTGACCGTGTGCAGCATCCTACCCTCACCAAGAATGATGCCACAGTACAAACACAGAATGATCAGCTTTAACAAGTGGCACAATTACTGGTGTCATTCCAAGGGATTCCAATGTCTGTCTGCTTGGGATGTCATGCTTGACAAGCCATGCTGCTGTGCCAGGGATGGCTTGCACCTGTTACCCCTGGGCGTCTGGATATTGGATAAGGCTCTTGCCACCTCCATAGAGCCTTTCATAGGCAAGGCTGAAAAGACTAACCCACCTCCCTAGAAAACATAAGTGGAAAGAAACATAAGGGTAATGCTGCCCAATGCCAGACGTGTAAACCTCAACATGCATGCTCCCGAGGCCCTCCCCAGTATGGAGAACATTGATGTCCGTGCAGTGACAGAAACCTGCAGCAAGGCTCCTGACAGCACACCAGCACCACCAGGTTATACCTCATATCATGCTTTATGGCCCCAAAACCTGGACCAAAACATAAAAGGAGGGGGAGTATCCATATTCAGCACAGACACCCACACGTCCAGGTAACTGACAATGCACGAAGCATCGGAGACCACCCATGTGCAACTAACCGTAGGCAAAACTGCTGTACAGTCTGTAGCATGCTACAGACCACACTCTCACACACAGGAACCCCACTCAGCCATCCTGAAGACACTGGACAGTATGAATGTCTCACCAAATGCCAAACAAGGTACTCACAAATTACCACATAGGTGGTAATCCATTATGTATGGAAGGAGTAATCAGGGACCTAGGGACACAAGTGGACAGTAACCTGTCATGTGACACTCACATTGCCAACGTGGCTAGGAAGACTGTCTATATTCGACACCGTATCATGAAAGGATTCACATTTACGTCAACAGAGGTCATTGTGCCCCTATACTGTTCTCTTATCAGACCCATAATCTAGTACAATGCCTCATTTGGGATGTACCTTACCCGACACCTGCAGCAGTTAGAAAGACCTCAAAGGTACCTCACCAAGAGGATAAAGGGTCTCAAATATATGTCATATGCTGCCTGGCTGTAGACACCCCAGCTGTATGCAGTCACATACTGCCTACGCAGAGGCGTTGTATGCCTGTTGTACAAGGCCATGTCCAACACAGGAGTAATGGACATGCTCCACCCAGAAAACCCAAATCCATCGGAGCTGTGAGAGTGAGAGATGTCAACCTCAACACATAATGAAATAGGATGTGCTGGAAGGACAGATACATAACCCAGATGCTCCCTACACCCTGGAACAGAATCTCACTCCATGTTAGGCAGAGCCCCTCACTGACTCTCTTCAACAGGAATCTTGCCAAGTGGATGGATGATCGTAGATGTACACTGGGGGTCTTCACTGTGTCACGTCCACACAGAGGCACAGTAAAGTAAATCATAAATGGCCATAATATTCACATAGCAAGGGGTGGCAAAAGCCACACACACTCTGGCTAGGCTTATAAATGCCCTAAGGTGGATAGCCTAGTA
This sequence comes from Protopterus annectens, assembly GCF_019279795.1. NCBI lineage: Eukaryota > Metazoa > Chordata > Ceratodontiformes > Protopteridae > Protopterus > Protopterus annectens. The sequence goes on along the minus strand of NC_056736.1, from coordinate 812,623,452 downwards.
TGAACCTATGAACCTATGAAGATACAAATTGTACAGGACACTAAGGATAATCACAAGATTTTCTTAACTGATGGTAGAAACCTTGTTGGGAATTCACAGATATGCTCTGAATCACTCAAATATTACAAACAACATACCAAACACAGACATATATTGCCAACATCCAACCTGACAGGTGCAGTGCAACCCCCCCCCAAAATGCAAAATATCTATCCCAGCAGAGTGCTGGCCCCCTGACATTGCAGATGCTGAGGTAACAGCCAGCATCTACAAAGCAAAACACACAGCATCAATGGTATGAGATGGTGTCCTGGGCTGAGTCCAACATGAACTCCAAGAAGAATGGAATGCCAAATAACACTACTGCTCAATGTCAGCCTTACCACAGGATATGTACAACAACAGTGGTCCTTCTCCACAAAGGTGTTGCCTGAATGGATACTGCAAACTGCCACCCCAGAATGCTGACAAGCTTGGTCTGCTAAGCTATGGAAAGGATCAGCATGTACCTCAGACATAAAGATATTGGGGACCTACTGACACTGGACCCTACCCAGTGTGGCTTTCTTAAGTGCAGATCCTGACCCTTAAACATGTTTGACTCATTTGAAACAGTCATTAAGGTCATTGATGAGGGGAATGTGGTCCACACAGCGTAGCTGGTCCTTGCAAAAGGCTTCCATACAATACCCCATGTGTTCATTATAGATAAGCTCACCAGCTTAAATATAAACCCCAATGTTAGTAGAGGGGTTGCAAACCAGACCAAGGACAGAACTGACATGGTCAGAAATGCTGCAGCCATGTCAGACTACAAACCAGATACAACTGGCATCCCACAAGGCTCGGTCCTGGCACCTCCCTTGTTTGGTATATATGTCCCATAGGTACAGGCCAACATGGATGGACTGTGTCTGAACAAGTTTGCAGAGGACTACAAACTGGCCACCATATCTGACCCTCCAGCTGACACAAGCATCCCACAAAAGGGCCACATAGAAACAGACAACTGGTGCCATAGCCATGTCAGCAAGCTAATTGCAGAAAAGTGTATAGTCAACCCCTGTGGATATACAGTAAGTGTCCACCAATTACCAAATAGGTGCTAACCCATTAAGTACTTAAGATGTAATAAGAGACCTGGGGACACAAGTTGATAGATATCTTGCATTGCACAAGCATGTGGCTGTAGTGGTTACAGAAACATACCATATACCCACCTAATCATGAAGGTAGTCAGATCTAGATCAGGGGAGGTCATTGTGGCTCTGCAGTCATCCTTCATCAGCATCACAATTGATTACAATGGCCCCTGTGGGATGTACCTCAGCAGACACCTCCATCAACTGGAAAGACCCCAAAAGTACCTCACCAGGAGTATCAAAGAGCTTGAACAGATGCCATGTGTTGCCTGATTAAACAAACTGCAGCTCCACACACTGCCATACTGCCTACCCAGAGGCAAGCTGTGCCTGATGTATAAAGCCATGTCCAAGCTGGAATCAATGAACATTCTGCACCTTGTACAATCTGAATGGCAGTGAGCTATGCACATGAGAGACCTGAACCCCAGCATTGACATACATAGGACAAGCTGTACTGAATGATCCATAACACAGAAGCCACCCCCACTCTTGAGTAAACTCCCAGTACAGGTTAGCCAGAGAGTCACTCATCGACTCTCCTCAAGAGGAATCTTGATGAGTGGATGGGAGATGGTAGGTTTTCCCTGGGTATCACTGTTATGTCACTGGTAGACGGAGGCACAGTACACTAACCATGACATATGTCATGGCAAACTCCAGTTACAATGTGTGTCGAAGGACAAACACACTCTCTGACTAGCATTAGAAATGGCCTAGGGCACATCGCTAGTGTTTGCCAATGTCCACCTATGTTGTGGAATATACTACCAATGTTGGACAAGCCTGGTTTAAGTAGTCCATATCTGAACATAATGCAACATGGTCATATGTGCACAACTGGCCCCTAAACAGTCTGTTGTGCTCACTATGAAAATTTAAAGCAGTGATAGGACTAAAGCCCAGGATACTGTCCACCACAGTGAAAGTACTGAACCAGTACACTATATGGTACTGCAGTGTTAGGTCAGTATGAAAGGATGTTGACAACTGTATGCAAAGTATCCCATGCAAACCCTGCAGGCACAGTATAATCCCTGTTGTGTTCAGACACGAAGCAGTTGGACAGTAAGTACACAACATGACACCCAACACACAACCATAAACGTGAGATATTGTTGAAGTTCACACTCATCCACAAATGTGGTGGACTGCAGAGTTCAACATATGGAAAGCTCACACTGGACATGCTCGCACACTTTGATAAATGAGACATATGTCAGACAACATGCCATGGAAAGGCTGAACTGGGCATGCTCACACACTTAGGCCATATCTCAGTTTAGCAGTTGGCCACACATATCTGGTTTTTGTACGTGTTGTTCCAGGAACCAACCACATTACAGCAATCTGCCCAGTGCACACAGTTAAATGACTACAGAGACATAAGTGATATACTGGATCCCTCTCATATTCAAACATCTTCCACAGATACACAAGTTGTTCATAGAAACAGGGAATGCTATGGCAATAAAAACCAGCAAACAGTCTATCAGCAACAAATATTGTGCATCTGACAATTAAACATATGGGTGTAAAGGTCAATACTAGGCTGTTTGCCCTAGGGAATGAAAGCTTAGCCAGAGTGTGCTTGGCGTCTGCATCCCCAGTACAGTAGGCTACTGTGCCACTGTAAAGTAGGTCACATAAGGCACCGTTTGAGGCTAGTGTGCTGTGCCTCCATCAAGCAGGGACACAGTGGAGATCTCAGGGGTTGAATTTGCTATGCCACATCCATGTTGTTGGTGTGTGCTGGAAGAGGGTTGGTGAGGACCTCTAACAGTAAGTGGGCATCAATAACAGTCTGAGGGGAGCCTTATCTGCAGTGTCTGGACAATTTAGCTGTCAACACTTTGTCTTGATGATTATGAGGGATTGAAGTATCGTGCCAGTACTCTTCAGAGATGTCCTCCCTCTGTGGGCTACTGCTCTGCAATGTATTAGCTTACTCCATCTGTTGGACAGCTCATATATGGCTGGTGTACACCTGACAGGGTGTCCTGTTGTGGAGGAGTCATGGGTATATTTGGGATAGCATGATCAATGCAAACCTTCCACATGCTCATAGAATGCAATTGTCAAGGATTATGCAGAGTGGCCTGTATACTCCCTCAGCATGGGTCCTTTGAAGTCTTCCACCCCAGTCTTCACAAGTGCAAAGTCTGTGTTTGATAAATACACTTTGTTTGCAGTGACAACCTTGCCTGGGGGTGGGGATGGGATATGGATGTCCAGGGAAAGGTGGGTATGGTCAGATATCAACAATGGTGGTCTACCTCTGGTGTGGAACAGTGAGTACCCATGTTGCAGACAGTCAGGTGCAATATGTATTCCCCCTTGTGGCTGTGGTGAGTGGTCCTGCCATAGCACATGGACTCACAAATTGTAGTGGCTGTAGGGTAATGTTGTAGAGGCCTGAGTATTTCCCACACACAATATACCTGTCCCTGACGTTAACAACTTGAATGATGCATGTGAACACCTTCATATCTTGGCACTGTTCCCAGGGAAGCAAAGTGTGTGTCCCGGATGTGGGAGGGGTGGTCTGAACTGGTTGTGTTGTGTGTTACAGGTCCTGTGGTCAAGAAGCATGGTATAAAACATAACCTGCCAGTGCTGATGTGCATATCTGACCCTGAAGTAGGTGGCTGCAAATGCATATATATGCTATCCCCCACCTGACAGGTAGTAATAGATGTACATACCTCTGTATAAATAATGACGTCAGCACCCTATAAATACTGCATGTGCAGGATAAATGTCCAGTATTTCGGATAGTGCACTCTGCTAATGCGTTTCCTTCAGGTGTCATAATATAGTTAGGTAGGGGTTTGAGTCCTGCAAATACTCAGTGTGTGGGTGAGCGGGTTTGGTGTGTATGCAATTCTGTGTGAGAGAAATGTCCCTTTTGGCAACTAGGAGAACACACTACAGGATGCACATTTCCCTTTCTAAACACTGATGATGTCAGCACCCTATAAGTACAGCAGGAGAAGGGAAAACTGCGAATAGCCTGCTCCACTAATGCGTCCTTCTAGAGTATTATAACATAGTTAGATAAAGGTTCAAATCCTGCAAATGCTCAGTGTGTGTGTTTGGGTGAGGGGGGTTGGTGTGTGTTCAATTCTGAATGAGACAAATGTCCCTTTTGGCAACTAGGAGAACACACTACAGGATGCGCATTCCCCTTTCTAAACACTGATGATGTCAGCACCCTAAAAGTACAGCAGGAGAAGGGAAGCCACTCAGTAATGCGAATAGCGCACTCTGCTATTGCATCCGTCTTGCATGTCATAACATAGTTCGATAGAGGTTTGAATCCTGCAAATGCTCAGTGTTTGGGTGAGAGGGGTTCGTGTGTGTGAGAGAAATGTCCCTTTTGGCAACTAGGAGAACACACTACAGGATGCACATTCCCCTTTCTAAACACTGATGATGTCAGCACCCTATAAGTACAGCAGGAGAAGGGAAACCTCTTAGTAATGTGAATTGCGTGCTCCGCTAATGCGCCCATCTTGAGTGTCATAACGTAGGTAGGTAGGGGTTTGAATTTTGCAAATGCTCAGTGTGTGAGTTTGGGTGAAAGGGGTTAGTGTGTGTGCAATTCTGTGTGAAAGAAATGTCCCCTTTGGCAACTAGAACCCACTATAGGATGCACATTCCCCTTTCTAAACACTGATGATGTCAGCACCCTATAAGTACAGCAGGAGAAAGAAAACATCCCAGTAATGCAAAAAGCACGCTCCGCTAATGCGTCCATCTTGAGTGTCATAACATAGCTAGGTAGGGGTTTGAATCCTGCAAATGCTTAGTGTGTGTGTTTGGATGAGGGAGGGTTAGTGTGTGTGCAATTCTGTGTGAGAGAAATGTCCCTTTTGGCAACTAGGAGAACACACTACAGGATGCACATTCCCTTTTCTAAACACTGATGATGTCAGCACCTTATAAGTAAAGCAGGAGAAGAGAAACCTCCCACTAATGCAAATAGCACACTCTGCTAATGTGTACATTTTGAGTGTCATAACATATTTAGATAGGGGTTTGAATCCTGCAAATGCTCAGTTTTGGTGAGGAGGGTTAGTGTGTGTGCAATTCTGTGTGAAAGGAAATGTCCCTTTTGGCAACTAGGAGAACACACTACAGGATGCACATTCCCCTTTCTAAACACTGATGATGTCAGCACCCTATAAGTATAGCAGGAGAAGGGAAACCTCCCAGTAATGCAAATAGTGCGCTCTGCTAATGCCTCTGTCTTGAGTGTCATGACATAGTTAGGTAGGGGTTTAAATCCTACAAATGCATGTGTGGGAGGATGGAAATTGAGTGCGTGCAATTGCATGTGTGAGAGAACTGACCCTTTTGGCAACCAGTACAACACACCAACTGCTGCATATTCCAATCTCTACACAGAGATGATGTCAGCACCCTACAAGTACAGCAGAAGAGGGCAAATCTCCCACTAATGCAAATAGCACGCTCTGCTACTGTGTCTCTCACTACTGTCATAGCACAGTTAGTTATGGCTTTGAATTCCACACATGCCACGTGTGTTTTTGTCAGACAGAATGCCCATGTGTGTGGGTTGTTGTTCACAATAATGCATGACATCGATTAAACTAGTAATGGCAATGCACACAGATGATGTATGTGTGTGCCAAATACACATATATACCTGTGACCTTCAATAGTTCCCATGTCTGACGCCTTCCACATGTGAATACATGGTATTTGCACTGGATAACATTATGACTGTGGTTTTCTGTGCGGGTGCTGCATATGATATGTGTATATACAGTGTGAGTTGTATATGGTATCATCCTAGCAGCGAGGGATACACATCTGGTCTGGGGCATATAATCTACATGTTGTTGATGAACAGGTGCTGCATGTTTTCACCTGTTGTGGGAGTGGTAACAAGTTGTTCCATAGCAATGCAGTGACTACATGGTAGGAACCTTTATGCTAGGGTGTTGTAGCTACAGTAATTCATCAGCATTCAGTAATACTTCAGCATTCTTGGTGAGGGTATGATGCCAACCAAGGTCAGGGTCATACCAGCCTGTGCCACATGCTCAGAGAGCCCTTCTATGTTCCCTATCATGTAGTCCAGGGAGGTAGATCACAGGTCAGCCATAGTGGCATGGACAATGACTGAGTCATATGTGTCCATGCCTCTGACTGACCTGTATGCTTGTGTTATGTGGTGGACTATAGTGCCCCACGGGCATATCACTGTGACCTTCACCTTGTCCAGCCTGGTGAGCGGGACCTCACTGTACTGGACAATAAAGGTACCTAACACAACTGTAGCAGGTGTGTTGTCTAGCCATACAGGCTGTGACTGTTTGGCACACAGGATTTGTGTGCTATGTGCTGCACGTGCTGTGTTCCGGCTTAATGTATGCCTGTGTGCCAGCTGCAGAGGTGTCTGCTGCTCAGGCAGGATGTTATTCTGAGGCTCCACGAATGGCCCAGTGTGTTCACGTGTTTGGATTGCTATCAGTGTAGGTCTACATCAGACTGGTATTGTAGTCACTGTAGTATTTCATGCCACCTGACAGGTTATGCCAGTACTGGGTTCAGAGTGCTTAGTCCCCAGTTTGGCTATGTGGTTGCATCTCATACATGTGTTGTACGTCCATGTGTAGGGGAGAGGGTTGACTGTGTACATGTGGCAGCTGTGACATTGCCACATGACTCACATATTCCACAACTGTACCATAGAGGTGACTGACAAGTGACCTTTGCACATGCTAACATAGTATTGTGATTGCCATGGTGATTAACAGCACATAGGGCCAATGGGGAACAAGGTACAGAAGGTGAGTATGTGAGGGTGTAGTGCCTGTGATTAATTAGCACTGGCATATATGACTGCTCACGTGGTCAAATGCCAGGTAAGTCATATGCAATGTGTCACAGGCAACGTAAATGCGAACAGGACAAACAGTGACGTTCTGGCAAGTGAGACATGGACATACATATAGTTCATAGGTTCATAGGTTCATACTAGGCTATCTGCCCTACGGCATTTATAAGCCTAGCCAGAATGTGTTTGGCTTTTGCCACCCATTTTAAATTTATTTTGCTATGCCCTTTTCCGAGGTTAGTATACTGTGCCTCGGTCTAACAGTGACACAGAAGTGATACCCGGGGTAAACCTACGATCTCCCATCCACTCATCAAGATTCCTCTTGAAGAGAGTCAATGAGGGACTCTGCCTAACCTGGACTGGGATTTTATTCCAGAATGAAGGGAGCCTCTGGGTTATGAATCTGTCCCTCCAGCATGTCCTATTTATTTCAGTGCTGAGGTTCAAGTCTCTCGAGCACATAGCACAATGGGATTTGGATTTTCTGAGGTGCAGCATGTCCATTAATTCTGGGTTGGACATGGCTTTATACGTCAGGCACCGATCGCCTCTGAACAGGTGGTATGCCACTGAGTAGAGCTGGAGTTTATTTAACCGGGCAGCATATGGCATCTGTTTGAGCCCTTTGATCCTCTTGGTGAGGTACTTTTGGGGTCTTTCCAGTTTCTGCAGGTGTCTGGTAAGGTACATCCCAAAAGGGGCATTGTACTCAATTATGGGTCTGATGAGGGATGAGTAAAGAGGCACGATGACCTCCCCTGATCTCCCTTCATGATTAGGTGGGCTATATAAAATATTTTTCTAACCACTTTGGCCACGTGGTTGTCAAATGAGAGATTGCTATCAACTTGGGTCCCCAGGTCCCTAATTACTTCTTCTGTACTTAATGGATTACCACCTATGTGGTAATTTGTGGGCACTTTGTTTTTGCCAAAGGGGATGACTATACACTTTTTGGCATTTAGCTTGAGGCCATGGCTCTGGCACCAGTTGTCTGTTTCTATGAGGCCCTTTTGGAGAATGCTTTTGTCGGCTGGAGAGTCGATTATGGCGCCCAGTTTGCAGTCACCTGCGAACTTGGTCAGCCACAGTCCTTCCGTGTTGGCCTGTACCTCCGAGAAATATATACCGAACAAGAGAGTTCCCAGGACTGAGCCTTGTGGGACACCACTTGTAACTGGTTTGGAGTCTGACATGGCTCCAGCAATTTTAACCATGTGGGTTCTGTCCTTGATCCAGTTTGCAATCCATCTAGTGACATAGAGGTTTATATTTAAGCTGGTGATCTTATCTATAATGCCCGAGTGGGGTATTGTATCGAAGGCTTTTGGAAGGTCCAGGTAGGCTGTGTGGACCACCTTCCCCTCGTCAATGGCCTTGGTGACTGTTTCAAAGAAATCAACCAGGTTTAAGAGGCAGGATCTTCCCTTAATAAAGCCGAACTGGGTAGGATCCAGTGTCTGTAGGTCCCCAATATCTTTATTTATGAGTTCCATGATGATCCTTTCCATAGCTTTGCAGACCAAGCTAGTCAGGCTTATGGGGCAATAGTTTCCAGGATCCGTTGAGGCACCACCTTTATGGAGAGGGACCACTGTTGCTGTATGCCACTCTTTGGGCACATATCCTGTAGTAAGGCTGAGATTGAACAGTAGTTTTATGTTTGGGTTTAGCTCTAATTGGAGTTCATGTAGGACGCAGACCGGGACACCGTCTGGTCCCATTGATGCTGTGTTTTTTGCTTTGGAGAGGGTGGCTCTTACCTGAGCATCTGAGATGTCAGGGGGGCAGCATTCTGCTGGTATAGATATTTGCCCTTTTGGTGGGGAGGGGGGAGAAGTTTGCGCTGAACCTGTCAGCTAGGATGTTGGCAATGTCTGTGGGTTCAGTGTATTTTTTGTCATTTTGGAATAATTCTGAGCATATCTGGGAATTACCACCCAGGTTCCTAACATAACTAAAGAAAACCTTGTGATTATCCTTAGTGTCCTGTGCAATTTTTCTCTCAAAGCTGGCCTTAGACAATTTTATGAGTGCCCGTAGTTTTTTGCTAATACTGATCAGTGATGCCTTCCCTTTTTGGGATTTTGCTCTATCATTTAGTAGCTTCCTCCTTCTATTGTATAGTTTGTTTATGGCTGGGGTCCACCAGACAGGACGTCTGTCTTTGGAGGATTGGGTCTTGGTTTTATTTGGGATTGCATGATCCATGCATTCCTGAAGGTGTTCATAGAATGTGTTTATAAAGGATTCTGCGGTCTGGGCTGTATTTTCCACAGGCCCAGGGGCTTTGAAGGATTCCACCTCAGTTTTGAGGAGTGTGAAATTTGCTTTAGAGAAGTTTTTCACTGTGGTTTTTCTGGGCAGGGGGTGGGGTCGGGATGTGAATATCCAGTGAGATTAGTTTATGGTCTGATCTTACCAGTGAGGGATACACTTCTGGTCTGGAGCATAGAGTCTCCATGTTGGTGATGATCAGGTCCAGTATGTTTTCCCCTCTTGTGGGAGTGGTAACAAGTTGTTCCATAGCATTTGAGTTTATAAATTCTAGGAACCTTTGGGCTAGGGTGTTGGAAGTAGAGTAATGCTCCCAGTCTATGTTTGGGTAGTTGAAGTCGCCCAATATAATGGTGTTTGGAGAGACCTTCATATTTTCCAGTGTTCTCAGAATGGCCGAGTGGGGTTCCTGGGTTTGGGAGGGTGGTCTGTAGCAGGCTATAAACTGGAAGGCAGTTTTTTCCACTGTTAGTTGCACATGGATAGTCTCTGATGTTTCGTGCTTTGTCACCAACCTGAAGGTGTGGGTATCGTTGATGAATATCGATACTCCCCCTCCTTTTGTGGTTCGGTCCAAGTTTTGGGGCCGAAAAGCATGGTATGAGGTATAACCTGGTAGTGCTGGGGTGCTCTCGGGAGCCTTGAACCAGGTTTCTGTTACTGCACAGATATCGATGTTCTCCATGCTAAGGAGAGTTTTGAGTGCGTGCATCTTGAGGTTTAGACTTCTGGCGTTGAGTAGCATTACTCTTAGATTCTTATCCCTTGTGATACCTATGGAGGTGGGTTTGTCTTTTGAGCCTTGCCTAAAAAAGGGACTATGGGGGTAGCAAGAGCCTTTGCCAATATCCGAAAGCCCAGGGGTGACAGGTGCAAGCCGTCCCTAGTGAAGCATCGTGACTTGTCGAGCATATCATCCCAAGCTGACAGGCATTGGATCCCCTTTGAATGACACCAGTACTTAAGCCAATTGTTGAAATTGATCATCTTGTCTTCATATTGTGGCATCATTCTTGGTGAGGGTAAGATGCTACTCAAGGTCAGGGTCATACCAGCCTGGGCTACATGCTCAGAGAGCTCCTTTATGTCTCTTTTCATGTAGTCCAGGGAGGTACGTCTCAGGTCATTCACACCAGCATGGACAATGACTGAGTCATATTTGTACTTGCCTTGGAGTGACCTGAGTGCTTGTGTTATGTGGCGGATCCTAGCGCCCAACAGGCTGCTCACCGTGACCCTCTCCTTGTTCAGCCTGGTGAGTGGGACGTCAGTGTGCCTGACGATAGAGTCACCTATTACAAGTGTATCAGCTGTGTTGTTTAGTCTTAAGGGCTGTGACTGTTCGGCACACTGGCTTTGTGAGATGTGTTGTACGTGTTTTGTTTTGGGGTAGCGGTTGCTTGGGTGTCTGCTTTGGAGGTCTCTGCTGCTTAGGCAGATCTTTATTTAGAGCCTCCGAGTATGTTTTTGTGTGATTATGTGTTTGGTTTGCCGTCGTGGTAGGTCTATGTGAGACTGGAATTGTAGTGAGTGTGGTTTCCTTCTCCCCCTGACTGGTTATGCCAGTACTGAGTTGAGAGAGCTTAGCCTCCAGTTTGGCTATATGGTTGCATCTCTCAAATGTGTTGGAATTTGTTGGGAGGAGGAGAGGGTTGTCTGTGTACATGAGGCAGTTGTAACATTGCCTTAAGATTCCCAGATTCACCAGCTGGACCGGAGTGGAGATTGACAACTGACCTTTGGACATGCTAGAATAATATTGGGAATTCCTTAATAATTGAAAACAAGGGCCAGTGGGGAGTGAGGGTGTAGTGCTTTTAATTTTTAGTGCTGACTTATATAATTGCTTTAGCGAGCAAGTGCCAGGTAACTTAAGTGCTATGTGTTACAGGTAACTTAAATGCAAAAATGACAAACAGTAACTTTCTTTCAAGTGAAACAAGAAAATAAGTACAGTAAGCAATGCAGATATCACTAGTGATCCACAGAAGCACTGAGAAGCCATGTATTAGGTGGAATTAGCGTTCCAGGGAAATAACAAGCAAACAAACAACAAGCATATAAACGAAGCTAGATTCAGCAGGCCTGGATCTAGTCTATGCTACAGCAGACAAGGTGTACCAATTTCAGTAAGCTATGCAGACATCACTAGGAGTCCACAGAAGCTCTGTAAATCTGCATTGCAGGTGGGATCAGTGTTCCAGGGTAACTGCAAGCAAACATGCATGCAAACAAAGCTACAGTAAGCAGGGCAGCATGTAGTCCATTGTACAACAAACAAGCTGTACCACTTCCAGTAGGTAACAGTGCAAATATGCAGGCACTATACACATGTACATGGAAATACACAGGTCAGATGGCCAGGGTCCAGTCTCAGCACACACAAGTCTACAGACCATGTACCGTCAGGATGTACAATAACCGGATGGAAACCCAGGTGGTCATACCTGCAGTAATACACATGTCAAATAACAGGCACTGAGCCTTCACTCAGTGGTTCCATACTTAGTAGGATGTATGCTACCTGTCCTGGCACCACAGTATCCCTGACATTTATGGGGACTCTCCCTCCTGTGAAAGTTAGTTTTGTGTGTTGGGGCTGTCTAGCATGGTATGAGATGTGAGCTTGCAGTGCTAGGGTGCTCCTGTGTGTCCTGTACCAGTCGTGTAGTACTGCACACATATCAACATCCTCAAACATCCACATTGCAGAGTCCAGTGTGGGCAACATGCCACTTGCAGTTTACATGTCCATCATTGCATATTAATACTTTCATTACCTTATCCCCTGTGCTACCTATGTATGTGGCCTTCTGTTGACATCCTTACCACCAGTATGCAAACATGTGCAGATGATTCACTATGGTACTTACTATGGGTGTAGAACACAGTACAAGACAATCATACCCTTACTGCATCAGGCATGCTGGGATATACCCACAATTATATCAGCACACAGTACTGTTAACAACATGATACTATTACTACACTTCTATGTAGTCACCCTGTGCATCAGCAACATGTTAACCTGTACCTGCACTGATGTTACAGATTGCAGGAGGTGACACAGTTTCATCATATGCACAGGGTGTGAACTTGGTATGCCTGAGTCTGCCACTGATACCACCAATTGACATGTATGTGTATGTGTGTTGGAGAGGGACAGCAGTACAAGGTGGGGCAATGTTGATGCAGTGTGTGTGCATGTATGAGGTAGCCCTAGGTGTTGTCAATTCACATGTGTGTATGGATGCACACAGTTCCACCTCATGGCTGCCATATACCGGTGTTTGTGGACAGCCACAGACTGTACCTGCCAGGTCATACAGATCAGTGTCTCTAGCCACGGACATGGTACCTGTGCCTTGCAGGGGTGCTACAGACTGTATCCGGTACCAATCCAGACTGCGTACTGTCATCAGAAGCAGGTGTTCATTGACTGGACACAGATCCCTGTTGGGCCTGTCCAGAGCCACGTGCACGTGGTCTCCTGGGGTGGTCTGATGACAGCACAGACCCAGCATTGCTGGGGCTGCTGCTGGCACTATGGGGGCGGCCGCGGCCCTGTTGTCATCCGCAATGACTGACAGCTGCTGCTGTTGCTGGCATACGCCCACATCGACGCCTCAACCATCCACCATTGCCCTAGCTCATGGACATGTAGTTGTGGAACTGATCTAATATGTCCCCACAACGTCTGTCTATGACATCGGTGAAATTACAGATGGCAGCTGCAATGTCATGAATACTGTCAGTCATGGCTGTGCAACATGCTGTAAGCTCCCTCAGACACTGTCTGGTGTACCGTTTCATACGTGACTGTGCCTGCATGACAGCCCAAAACATAGCTGAAGTTGTAAGACCTCTGTGGGCACGTCTGACAGGGGCAGTATGCCCATGGATGCTCCCACGAGAATCCCTAGACATCTGTCTGTGTGGTACCATCTCAGGGCCATGCCCATGGCTGCTGTGTGGGGAAGCATGTGCCACAGATACCACATTACCCTGGTCAATGCCCACTGTATCCTGTCCATCACCTAATGACATTGGTGACAAAGGATGTATTGGCAGGATGACTGTGCGCATTGATGGGGTTGACAGCTGTGTATTGTCAATTGGCTGACCAATGACGGACCCTGGCACACTTTCATGTGCCATTACACAGATGTCATCATTATCCGTACCCGTGGCACATGATTCAGGTTCCCTGCTGCATGACACCAGAGCAGCACCAGAACCTGTGGGAGGGAAACAGGAAACACAGTTTACAATGTCTACACAATGTTACCAGTGATGCACACATGCACACATGCACACGTGCACAGGTGCACAGGTGCACACATGCACACATGCACATGTGCACACATGCACACGTGCACACATGCACACATGCACACATGCACACAGTTGCACACTTGCACACAGTTGCACACTTGCACACTACTCAGTATGCGAGATATCAACACACAGACACAAACACACCTGCATGCATACACAGAGCACTACTAAGTGAGCCTAATATTACTATTACTATCAAGACTATTAAAGGTATTGTTAATACACACTCACCAGCATGGATAGGCTGCATTGCTGTTACATCGGAGGGACCTGCAGAAGTGAGGAAATTAATGTCAGTGGGCACAACTGTGCCATTGTTACTGAGTATGATACAGGTCAGTAGTACAACAGTTGCCTTTCACAGGTCAGCTGCTGATATTGAGAATATCACACTTGCACATTAAATACTATGATGACAGCTACAAACCAAGGACACACCTCACACATGCATTAACTACCAGTGTACACAACAGTCAACTATACATATGGCATATTACCTGCACGCTCATAGTCTTGGAGCTGTGTGGCTCCAGCCTCCATCATAATGCAGGTCTGCTGCTGTTGTTGTTGTTGGTGGGCTGGAGCCACAACACTTATGAGTAGTCCCTCCAGTCTGGTGAGTGGGGGATGTGTAGCCACTCCACCACCTGTGGCAACCTGTTGCCTGTGGATATCTGACGCACGCTGATGGACATTTCTGATTAAATCACTGCAGTGATGTCGTTCCTGCTCATATGTCCTATTATGTGTGCCTATGTCATTTACCCGACGGACCAGGTCTTGCCACAGTGCAGCCCTCTCCTGCTGATTCTGGCTGGTGAGGGAAAAAAGTATTGCATAATCCCGCACCAGGCTCTGGTGTATTTCCTCATCCTCAGCTGCAGAGTATGCTGGATTGTGCTGGTGAGCCATGGTCTTGAAAAAGGAAATAAAATGATATCAGCAAAATATGTCAGCAGAATTTGGCACACATACTACACATGCTACTCGACTGTTGTGATACAACATATCTCACATATATAGCATCTGTCTGTCTATTGGTGGATACACATGTAAATGGCCAGGTATCAGTGCTCAGGCAACAACTGTGCAACAGTACCTGGCACACTGCATACGACATACTACCAAACCCCAGCAGTCAGAACACTGATTCAGGTCCAAAGCACCTCCTCACTCTGGGGTTTGTATCGAGGTACTGTATGGGGTACATCATCAACTACTGTGATGTGACCACAAACTAATTGCCCTGGATATACATATCCCACCTCCACCACCAGCACAAACGACTACAGTGAATAACATTTCAAATGCAAACTTTACACTTCATAACACTGACATGGTATCCTTTAAGCTCACTTGGCCAGTGGAAGACACAACCCACAATGCTGACCCCTTCACAAATGATTTCTACGGACATCTCCAAGAATGCATGGATCATGCAATCCCATATAAGACCAAGACACTCTCCACAAAGGGAAAGCATCCTGTCTGGTGGACCCCAGCCATAGACAGATTGTATAACAAAAGATGGAAGCTACTGCAAGACAGAGCATAATTCCATAAAGGGAAGGCATGTCTGATCAGCACTAGTAAAGAGCTGTGTTCTCTCATACAAACATCCATAGGCAACTTTGAGAGGGAAATCACCGGGGATACTACAGATAACCACAAGGCCTTCTTCAGTTATGTTAGAAACCTGGTCAGAAACCCTCCAATATGCTCATAGTTAGTACACAACAACAAATAATTCACTGAACCCACAGATATTGGCAACATTGTTGCAGACAGGTTCAGTGCAAGTTTCCCCCCTCCCTCTCCCCCAAACTAAGACATACTTATCCCAGCTGAATGTAACCTCCCTGTTATCACAGATGTCCAGGTGAGAGCCGCCCTCATAAAAGCAAAAAACACAGCATCAATGGGACCTGATGGTATCCCCGGTTGCATGCTACATGAACTCCAAGAGGAGCTAAACACACATATAGAAGTGCTATGTAAACACTAGCCTGACTACAGGATATGTACCTGTACACTGGCATACAGCAGCAGTGGTTCCACTCCACAAAGGAGGCACCTCTACATACCAATACAATACAACACAATACAATACATTACAATACAATACAATACAATATGCTATTGCCCGTGGGATATAGCAGCATACTGTTCTGCTACCCTCACCATTGTGACACATGTGATGTGATGGTACCTGCTCCTATCAAACAGTTACACAGGGTGACTCATATGGCATATTACCTATCTGACTAACATTCAGCAGGGGTATGTGTGACATGTACTCATGGGGAGTCTTGCTTCTTAACGCTGTGTGGTTTATTGCAGGGTATGTCTTATCTGTGGGTAGGAACCTGTACCTCCACCATCTGCACTCTACTGTGGTGTCAAGGACGACACACAACGGTCATTTAGGTTGTGGATGGTGTGAGGTGTTACTATGGTTGTTGGACATCTGTCATGGGTGTGACTTAAGTATGTAAATCCAGGAGTGGTAACCTCTATGTGGGTAGTATGTGTGTACTCTGTGGTGTTGTCAGTCACTGTGCATTGGTAATGTGTTTGAGTGCATTGTCATAGTGTTGCACATGTCACTCTGTCCTTATCCATATCTGAAGCTGTCATGTGAGGTACATACTGTGGCAGCCATTGTGTGGTGTGGAGGGGTACACTGACCTACATGTCCATAGCTGACACACCATGTCTGCTGACACATACCATGTGCAGGTATTCCAGGAATAGTGAGCCACTGTGACTATCATTGCGGGGACTATTGTACACATTTATGACCCTGTTCACCCCTGACACATGCAGTGGTGGGCAGCCAATCACATATCTGGTGGTTACTGGTGTAGGTGATTTGAAATGGGGTATGGTACTCCAGTTTCGACACTGGTGTTCACTCCATGCCTTTGTCACCAGGCACCTGTTGCAATACATCTGTACACATGTGCCTCACTCAAAATATATATACATCTCTCTCTCTCTCTCTATATATATATATATATATATATATATATATATATATATATATATATATATATATATATATATATATGTGTATATATATATATATATATATATATATATATATATATATATATATATATATATATATGTATATATATGTATGTATACATATACACATATATATCGCTGTACATATATTGCTATAGATATGGGGAGGGGGGTGTGACAGAGAGGGGGTGAGAGTGACAGAGGGGGTGGGACAGGGGGAGTGTGAGATTGTCATATACAGTCATATCTGTAGATAGTCAGATCTGTCTGTCTATGTATATGTATCTACATATATCTATATCTGTATGTGTGTATTACATATATATGTTTCTACATATTCTATCTATCTACATCTGTCTATGTATTCCTGCATCCCTCTTTATGTATGTATACATATATGCATATTATATATATATATATATATATATATATATATATATATATATATATATATATATATATATATATATATATATATATATATATATATATATATATATATACATACATACATATATTGACATACATACGTATCCATATGATAGATAGGTATATCAACATGTTTGTTTACAAAACTGTATACACACACTAACATACTGCTAAACATACATAACTGTGAAACCTACTTTGTACATTGCACTACAACCTACATTCAACCTAGATTGATATGTGCACATAGATGCCCTCACATACATATGTATGTACAGCCTTCCCTGATAGTTGCTGTATGTCCCCTGCCCTATGCCAATCTTCATATACATATGGATACAGACCAATGACACATATGGAGGGTTCACAGTATGTAGACTTTTAAAGTATTACTTTACATTACCTGTGTTTGTCACAGCTGCTTGCGTTGCCTTTTGGTTTGGTGTCCTGCTGCTGCTCCAGTTGACAGATGTTAGCTTTCTAGTAGGTTTTGTTGAGTGCTTTTGTTTGTGTATGTTGTTTTGGGAGTACAGCATGCTTTTGTAGGTATCTGCATATGTCCATGTGATGGCCTCTGCACCAATTGTTAGCCAGCATTTGATAATTGCATGCAGCCAGTTGTGTACTGATTGCAGTTCTCACTGTGATTCCAGGACAGTGCTATAAAAAGGTATGTGAGATAGGCATAGCCCTTTCAGAGTTTAAGGGCAGGGACCATGCTGGTATGCTGTGGACACTGTTCTGCGTGTGTAAATGTTAGTATCTCTCTCATATTTCCGGCTGTGTTGTAGATTAACATTTCTCCATTCATTTCTCCAGTTTCCTGTACTAAGTGTGTATGTACACTGACACCTAAGACTACTACTACTGTTAATGTGGGTGTGTGTGCTTTCCTGTGGGACATGTGGTGTAACTGGTATATAGCAGTGGCTCTTGCACTTTGTTGCTATGGCTTCGATATTTGCCCTTTACATTCACTACTTGTATGCCTGCTAGGTGTCTTGACTGTAGTGTGTTGCTGTGGCTTTCCTATTTTCCATGTACATTCACACCTTGGAATGCTTGTTATATCTGCTAGGGTGTTACTGCATGCAGTGTGGTCTGGCCTAGGTGTGGGCCTTGACATCTATTAGGGTATTTGAGTATGCTGCTGAGCAGGCCCCAGAGACTCTCAGGTGCATCTTTTATCTGTCTCATGGAATGGTACATATCAGTGGGGTACACCCATTAAATTGTCTGGTATTCTGCAGTTGTGACTGTGGGTTAGCATGAGCATATGTATTACTACACTACTTCCGACGTGCAAGTGGTGCATACTTTCAGTACTTCATAGTTACCATTGCATGTGTTGTAACACCTTTCTGCCTACTGTTTGTACTTTTCACAGGGAGTCTGTGAGGCATCCCTGTAACTCAGTCACTGTTGCTATGTCTAGGCTCTTAACTATTCAAATATGGCAGTGTCAGACCTCTCAAGTGTACAGATATTTGCAGGATGTCCACATTTTTGCCTCATATTTTGGTCCATATCTCATAAACAGCTTTTTCTGGCAAATCACTCAGGGCTCAAGTCAGACTATAGTGACAAACATTTCAGTTTTAGACTTCATACCCTTCCAAACATCCAACATAATGCAAAACCTGTTACTCTCTCAACTGTCTAAGTTTGTTGGAGCAATATTTGGAATATGTCCCTGTTTTTGGGCCTTTGCTCCACATTTTTATTACTTAGTCCGAATGTGTTGCTGTAAGAGGTTGTGGGGTATGGGCAGTGATTATCCTGCTGTGAGTATGTGTGTGGCTTGCAAGGTGCTACAGTGATATTATTACCTAATAGCTACCAACTAGCATGGCTGTTTCTGTTCACACACAACTATTATAGAAATCCACTACATTTGACAGTAAATATACATGACATGATTTGTGTACTACACATCCTATATTCCCTTTACATTCATTCCTACTATTACATGATATATTTATTGTAGCACGATATTCTTATATAACATTCATGGCTTAGTGGTAAGTCATGCCGATTATTGTTTCCTGGGTTCGGGACTGACAGTTGGATTTTATTTTGCTTTTGAGCAGACTACAGGCCTTGTCATTCAGAGTGACTAAGGCACTTTTAAGCAGTTGTAACTGGGTTAGCGCTGGTTTGCACGGAGCTCACGCATGCGCACTGGCATTCAGCTCCACGCACACCCACTTACAACTGCTTAAAAGTGCTTACTCTTGTGCACACCCGTGCTAATTTCTTTGAAAGAATTGAAAATGCGGTGACAGGAAAGTGGTGAAAAAGGGGTCACAAAGAGGGTAAGACAGTAGGGAAACAAGCTCGGGTTTTGCAGGAGGGATGTAGGTAAGGCCCATAGTTGCCCATTTCTTCATCAGCAACAGTTGTGCATATGTTTGTAATTTGCTGTGACATTTGAAACCTTTCACCCCTAAGATAGGTGTAAGGACAACAATAATACTTGTTGTACAGCCAATTGTAATTGACAGTTTCCATGTCCAGCAGACATGTATGCGAAATGGGCAGCTATGTATGGGGCGTAATTTTTTTGTGGGTACAGAGTGCCCTTTTTTTTTCAGGTGAGAGTGGTATGTCAGGTACAGGAAGTCAGTATAGCTGGGGAGGTAGGTTGGGTAGGTTAACAGGCAAGACAAACAAGATGCATACAGGGGCAGTGTATGAAACATGTGGGGGGGTTACACAATTGACGGGGATGGATGTTTGGATATCTAGATCCCATGAGCACACAGATGGCAACAGTGGAACTGATATCCCCACCCATGGGCAGTTGCCACTGTGCCTTCACTGCCCAGGACGGGGCTGTGCTGGGGGCTGTGTAGGCCGGGCAGCAGGCATGCCCATTAGTTGTGCCACCCATGCCTCAAGCTGGCGTAGTGGCCTAAGAACAGCATCCCGGATCTCCCTACACACCACAGTCCAGACATTACGGAGGGTGAGTGGATGTTCTCCTCTGGCCACACTTGCAGAGGGGGGACGAGCCCCATCCCCTGCAGCGCTTCCACCCGCAGGTGGCACAGGGCCACCGGAGGAGGGTCTGGCCTGGGCACTACTGCCAGGTGCACTCGCCAGCTGAGGAGGGAGAGGTGGGTCCGCTGGAACCTGCCTTCCCTGTCGTCCTATGTTTTGCATTATGTTATGACAGTTTGGGTTAGTAACGTACAATACCATTCACAATTAGTTGTAACAGCATGCATTAGTATTCCCATTAACCAAACACCCAGATATTCAAACCATTGAACAGCAAGCATAACACATGCATATTTTGAACAGCAATACACATTCCAACAACATGCAGGGTTGATTGATGGCAACAGGCCATCAGGTTTGGATGTATGAACAGGGCAAATGCATCAAAGTACATGCAAATATGTATGAACCAACAGGACAAATGTCCAGGGGTGTTAATTGTGATTGCACATACCAATTTCACGTGGAATGGATTATATGTGGTTATAGGGTAGGGTTAAGAAAATTTAATTAACAACTTCAAATACCAATACATATGCTGTACATTTCTAAAAGCTGCAGATATATACACACTACAGTTCTGCCTACAGTTTCCAATGTGATAACTGCTTCAGGTTGGTGATAGGAATGTTACTGCTACATCAATATACATTTTCATTTTTATTCATACACATTCATATCTGGCTCTGTTCAGCTACATCATCCTGCTACATTTGCTTTATATAGCTATAGACAACTGTGGATGTTTGGTATTTCAGACAACCATACTATCTGCATATTGCAGACTGAGAGCAACATATCCAGATTTTGGGACACACATTCTAGCTGCGGTACCGTTTTCAACACATGTTACTGTTTGGTTCTGCCTGTCACATTCATTTCATTCTGTACTGACTACAGTATACTTTATTCAGGAGTTATTACTACTTTATTGGTGGATTCATAACTCTTTCTCACACTCTCTCACTTGTTTTATTTTTACAATTCAGGATGGTACTTAATTCTATGCTTTATTGACCTGTTTTACCTGTAGTTATAACAATCCTTTCCAACAGTCTCACTTCTGTCATGTTTCTGTATTTCAACAGGAATATATTTCACACATGTGTTTTACTCAGCTTCTGCAGCTGTACTTTTCAGCCTGCTGCAGGTTATGTACTATTATATTACAGGTGGGACATCTGTATTTCAGACTTGTTTAATTTTTATGTTTGGATTACAGGCTGCATCACACTTTTGTAATCAAGCAATACTTGCAAACCCTCTTACACTGTTACTTGTACATTTTATTAATTAGTGACTACACTGCACTCTTTTGCTAACTGTCATACTTATATATTTATTTACAGTTACAGGGAGAGAATTACTGACCTGCCTGGTGGCACAACCGTGCCAGCCTATCGCCATAGGCTCTACGGTTTTCAGAATGAACACCTGCAGCTGTAATATAAATAAAGTAATATTGGAATACACATCTCCATAATATCAGCTAGGTTAATTTCTTACATAAATAATTACATGTAACTTACTCAGTAGTGGGGCGTTGGGCATTTGCCGGGCCTCCTGGATCCAGCAGTTCAGTTGGTCCTGCTTCCGTCTCTTCAACTCCGCATGATGGTGACGGACCTGCTCACCAGTCCTTGGTATCCCTGTGGCACTGGTGAGATCATGAGCCAACCGGTCCCATGCCTCAGCCCTATATGCTTCCCACAGGACCTGGCCCTGCATGAGTTGGGCCTCATGATTGTGGACAAGGAGCCAAACCATATATTTGGACTCCTCAATGCCCCACCTCTGTGCTCAGAAGCAACTACCCTCACCTACACCTGACATTCTGGCTGCAAGTCGGTTCTACAATTGGTTATGCTGCGTATTCCTGCCTATGGAGCTTATATATGCCGTTTTTCCCGCACTTATCTGTGATTGGCTATTTTGGAATTGTATCAGCTTCACAAAACCTGCTTTGTCATGCTCCTCTTTCTATTCATTCCTATATATATGCTATTACTGCATTTCTAAGTGCAACTGTCATGGCTTAGTGGTTCAGTACCTTGACTATGGTGCATGGTATCCTGGGTTTGAACCTGGCCATTGATTTTTATATTTTATGACTGTCTACACAGGCTAGGAGGTGTGTCTGTGTAAAGGCAGTTTTGATACAGCTTGCTCAACATTGCCCATCGGTTAGCTTGTTGGCACGGCGCGCAGCTCCGCGCAAACGGATCACGCTGGTTTATGCGTCATTTGGCTGTCAGCAAGCATATTACGCTCAGCTCAGCTACGGGCACACAGTTTCAGTGTGTTAAAATGCTGCTCAACCCCGGGCACTCATTTTACACCTGTTAAACCACTGCTCACCTACAGGCATTCAATTTATACCTGTTAAAACACTGCTCACCTACAGGCAGATGTACTCAACTTGTTAGACTGTAGCTCAGCTATAGGCACATCTGACATTTTTTTTTATTATCTCACATTTCTTCAAAATACATGGCCCATTTCATTACATTTTACATAAAATATAATTTTATATGTGTACATATATGTCAGGGACTTGTTTTGTGCTTATTTCACTAAAAATAAAAATTGATGTTCTGGGGGCTCGAACCATGACTGCCTGCTCTTCAACCGACGTCTCTCCCGCTACGCTATTGCTTCTTGGCTTACTTTGCATATTTAGTTTTTATATGCTTTTCCACTGACTGCTAACTGTGGCTAAGCTACGGGCACGCCCTCGCAAATGAGCGCACTCACGGGCAAACATCTTTACAATTTAAAAAAAAAATTATAAGATGCTCATTTCTACATTTTATGTTCATAGTCTGTGGGGGCATGTGTTGTGTTGTGTTTATTCACATGTACACGGGCTCTGTCGTGGGGGTTTACTTTCGGGATTTTTACTCTTCTGGGGGTGTGTCCGTTTGCAGGGCTTGGCCTACGGGCACGCCCCCTACTGTCTTCCATGGACCGTGTTAGCCTTAGGTGTGATTCAGCATGCCCTCATGCATATGCATGACATGCTGACGTCACAACATTTAACTGCAGCCTCCATGTAAGCCTTGTAACTCTTACATGGAGGCTTTGTGAATCCTGCCCTTTGTCTTTTTGGAAGATGTACAGATTAGCATTCAGGGAAAAGTTTATCTAGTGAATTGTGTATTAACAGAAAAAATATAATATATGTCAAATGTTTATATGATCCGGCAAAATGAGAAAAGGACATTGTACAATTGTTGTTTTCTTTTATATGTGTTTCAAGATTAAATCCAGTGAAAAGAGACATGTTGTATATGAATGAAGATGAAGGAGGATTGTGGTTAATAAATCAATTTCTTTATTCTGCTTCTTTACACTTGTATAGAGTATTTAAATGCGCAAAGAGAAATTAATAGTGGGAATGTTTAAATATAAGTACAAAATGTTCCGGAAGATGTAAAGACTAAGAGAAACAATATGTAAAATAAAAAAAATAAAAATTATCAAGAAAAAATAATAACCCAGCCACTGGGGATGCACAAGGCAATGCATTTCTTTGTGCCAGTCCCAAGCCCGGATAAATGGGGAGGGTTGCGTCAGGAAGGGCATCCGGCATAAAACCTCTGCCAAATTACTGATGCGGAGAACATTTCATATTTACATACCGGATCGGTCGAGGCCCGGGTTAACAACTACCGCCACCAGTATTGTTAGCCAACAAAGTGCTGGTGGAAATTGGGCTACTGTTGGCAGAAGAAGAAGAGGATGGGGAAGGCATGCCCAAAGGCAGGAAGAGAGGAGGAAGGTTAGGAGTGTAGTACTGAGGGTAGGAACTTTGAATGTTGACACTATGACTGGTATAGGGAGAGAGCTAGCTGATATGATGGAGAGAAGGAAGGTTGATATATTGTGCGTGTAAGAGACCAGATGGAAGGGAAGTAAGGCCATGTGTATAGGAGGAGGGTTCAAATTGTTCTATCATGGTGTGGATGGCAGAAGAAATGGAGTAGGGGTTATCCTAACAGAACAGTTTGTCAAGAGTGTTTTGGAGGTGAAGAAAGTGTCTGATAGAGTGATGTTTATGAAGCTTGAAACTGATGGTGTAATGATGAATGTTGTCAGTGCATATGCTCCACAAGTTGGGTGTGCAATGGATGAGAAAGAAAAATTTTGGAGTGAGTTGGATGAAATGGTGGTAAGTGTACCCAAGGGTAAGAGACTAGTGATTGGAGTGGACTTCAATGGGCATGTTGGTGAAGTGAACAGAGGGAATGAGGAAGTGATGGGTAGGTATGGTGTTAAGGAGAGGAATGCAGAAGGTCAGATGATTGTGGATTTTGCGAAAAGGATGGACATGGCTGTGGTGAATACGTATTTCAAGAAGAGGGAGGAGCATAGGGTGATGTACAAGAGTGGAGGAAGATGCACACAGGTGGATTATATCCTATGTAGGAGGGCCAGTCTGAAGGAGATCGGAGACTGTAAAGTGGTGACTGGGGAAAGTGTAGTAATGGTGGTCTGCAGGATGATGTTGGTGATCAAGAAGCGGAGAAGGAGTGTCAAACCAGTGCCAAGGATTAAATGGTGGAAGTTAAAAAAGGGTGATTGTGAGGTGGAGTTCAGGGAAGAGTTAAGACAGGCACTGGGAGGCAATGAAGAGTTACCGAATAGCTGGGTAACTACAGCAGAGCTAGTAAGGGAGACTGCTTGGAAGGTGCTTGGTGTGACATCTGAACAGAGGAAGGAGGACAAGGAGACATGATGGTGGAATGAGGAAGTACAGGAGAGTATACAGAGGAAGAGGCTGGCGAAGAAGAAGTGGGATTGTCAAAGAGATGAAAAAAGTAGACATGAGTATAAGGAGATGAGGTGCATGGCAAAGAGAGAGATGGCGAAGACTAAGAATAAGGCATATAGAGAGTTGTATGAGAGATTGGACACTAAAGAGGGAGAAAAGGACCTGTACCAATTGGCTAGACAGAGGGACAGAGCTGGGAAAGATGTGCAGCAGGTAAGGGTGATAAAGGACAGTGAGGGAAACGTACTCACAAGTGAGGAGAGTGTGTTGAGTAGATGGAAAGAGTACTTTGAAGGGCTGATGAATGAAGAGAATGAGAGAGAGAGAAGGTTGGATGATGTGGGGATAGTGAATCAGGAAGTGAAGCAGATTAATAAGGAGGAAATAAGGACAGCTATGAAGAGGATGAAGAATGGAAAGGCTGTTGGTCCAGATGACATACCAGTGGAAGCATGGAGGTGCTTAGGAGAAATAGCAGTGGAATTTTTAACCAGATTGTTTAATGAATTGTCGGAAAGTCAGAGGATGCCTGAGGAGTGGAGAAAAAGTGTTTTGGTACCTATCTTTAAGAATAAGGGTGATGTGCAGAGCTGCAGTAACTACAGAGGGATAAAATTGGTCAGTCACAGCTTGAAGTTACGGGAAAGAGTAGTGGAAGCTAGATTAAGAATGGAGGTGATGATTAGTGATCAGCAGTATGGTTTCATGCCAGGAAAGTGCACTACAGATGCAATATTTGCTCTGAGAGTATTGTTGGAGAAATACAGAGAAGGTCAGAAGGAGTTGCATTGTGTCTTTGTGGACTTAGATAAAGCATATGACAGGGTGCCTAGAGAGGAGTTGTGGTATTGTACGAGGAAGTCGGGAGTGGCAGAGAAGTATGTAAGAGTAGTACAGGATATGTACAAGGGTAGTGTGACATTGGTGAGGACTGCGGTGGGAGTGACAGATATGTTTAAGGTGGAGTTGGGATTACATCAAGGATTAGCTCTGAGCCCTTTCTTATTTGCAGTGGTGATGGACAGGTTGACAGATGAGATTAGACAGGAGGCCCCATGGACTATGATGTTTTCCGATTACATTGTGATATGTAGTGAGAGTAGGGACCAGGTTGAGGAGACCCTGGAGAGGTGGAGATATGCTTTAGAGAGGAGAGGAATGAAGGTCAGCAGGGCTAAAACAGAATATGTGTGTGTAAATGAGAGGGAGGGTAGAGGAATGGTGAGGATGCAGGGAGTAGAGTTGGTAAAGCTGGATGAGTTTAGGATCAACAGTTCAGAGTAATGGTGAGTGTTGAGGAGAGGTGAAGAAGAGAGTACAGGCAGGGTGGAATGGGTGGAGAAGAGTGTCAGGAGTGATTTGTGACAGACGGGTACCAGTAAGAGTGAAAGGGAAGGTCTACAAGAGGGTAGTGAGACCAGCTATGTTATATGGGTTGGAGACGGTAGCATTGACGAAAAGGCAGGAGTCAGAGCTGGATGTGGCAGAGTTAAAGATGTTAAGATTTGCACTGGATGTGACTAGGATGGACAGGACTAGGAATCAGTATATTAGAGGGTCAGTTCAGGTTGGACAGTTTGGAGACAAAACAAGAGAGGCGAGATTGCGTTGGTTTGGACATGTGCTGAGGAGGGATGCTGGGTATATTGGGGAAAGGATGCTAATGATGGAGCTGCCAGGTAAGAGGAAAAGAGGAAGGCCTAAGATAAGGTTTATGGATGTGGTGAGAGAGGACATGCAGGCGGTTGGAGTGAAAGAACATGATGCAGAGGACAGGAAGAAATGGAAACAAATGATCCACTGTGGCAACCCCTAACGGGAACAGCCAAAAGAAGATGATGATGATGATCAAGAAAAAATAAGAACATGGAAAATAAAAATTGATGATACAAAGAAACAAAAAAGGATATGAGACAATTTACAAGAAGTTATGATTAAAGCCATTACCATCAGGTAAAAGTGATGTACCATGATAGTAGAATGTCAGGAATTCTTTTGGAGACTGGTAATAAATTGCCAGTAAAAGGAAATATGCCATATAAAAGGAAAGTTGAAAGAGTGTGTTTATTTTGTGGTTAAAGAACATTTTTTTTAAATGTAAGAGTGATGAAACTCTAGTAAAAGTTGCGAGAAGAAAATATTTTTGAGAATATTAATGACGTAAACAATAGAGATATGAATTTGATTATGTATGGATATTATAAGAAAAAGAAGACAAATTATGAGAGAAGGGTAGATAAGAATTTATTTTATGTAATATGAGTTATTTGGAATGAATGACTGAATGAAACGTTGTGTAATGGAAAATGGATTTTGGCAAATATATTGTGAAAAACTAGATTATGGTTGTAGAAGAAGGAGTGAAGGGTCAATTATAGATGAATAATAATGAAGATGTTATAAGAAAAACAATAAACAGTAAAAAGTGTGTATGTGTGCTTGTAAATATGTACATTTTTTAAATATGTAATTGTGTATATAATGTGTTCTTAAGTTATGTAAAATAAAAGACCCCTACATGTTTTGATAGGATCTTCTACATCCACTTCAGCTACCACCAGCTCAAGCAGTTGGGGGCTCAGTTTAACATCTCTAAAGTACTGCACACCCAGATGTGCATCACCATCCTTATGCTGCACTACAGTACCAGCAATCAATTTCCCTGGTATAGGAATAGAACCCTCAGCCAAAGGACAGTTGTACCACTGACACTGAGAAATGTAGTATATAATTATGTACACCACAATGGGCAAGGTTACATGCAAGTGACCGACTTACTGTTTGTAAGACAGTGGCACAGACCAAAGTTGGCAAGCAGTGATAATGTAAGGACCAGTGAAGCTGGCCAGAAATAATCCCCTGATCAAAGATAGTGCCCAGTCTTGGGCAGACTAGAAACAGGTGTTACTCATGAGCTGGAAAATATCAACATACATGGCACTGGGTGAAGCAATGCTATGTAAACCTGCATCAGAATATTACATTGAACACATGCTGAACACTAATTCCATGGTTAATAACACCCATTGACAAATGACAGCCAACGTGGAGCAAAACCTGAGAGTCTGACAGAAACCTGCCTTCAGAATGTCCAGAAAATCTGTCACAACCATGAGCATCTGAGTGACTAGAGTAACCATAAACAAAGGCAAAATTACAGGGGTGTGTGGTTTACCTACATGGTAGACAAATAGTGACATGGCACTGTATGAAACCAAGTCTGTATCACCAGGACACTATTAGGAATATTGTGCCATAAGAGGGAGAATAAAACAATTACAGTTATAGTTGAAAGGTATATGACACTTAAAGCAAATGACAGCTTTAAGCAATGGTGAAACAAGTTAGCAACAGCAAAGCAGGTGGTTGAGACATAGGTAGGTATAACTCTGATCCTATATACATACCCTGATGCCTGCACATGTATTCATGCCTCCTCCATCATAGCAATTGATTTCATGTATTTCACCAGATGTTGTGGAACACAAAAAGAGAGGAAAAAAAAACATATCTATACCCACTAATATCTAACTATTTAAATACAAGAATTCATAAATATGTAAAAGAAGTTACAAGTTACTTCTTCTTTCCATTGACAGAGAAAGTCAGGGTGATGCCTCTCTAGGTCATTATAATGATATTAGTACTTCTCAACAATGTGGGACATGCTTGTGGGATTACTCATCATCATGAAAGACATCCTGTAAGGGGGGGGCCCTCAGAGAAGTTCTCCAACATGTGCTTACGGTGGTGCCAGTTTGGGAACTGGAGAACAGATTTATCATCTTTCTTGTACCATGTAGGAAACTTTCCAAAGTCAACCACTACAGACACCATTGCCACTTGAGAGTTGATATTCAGGAGAAATGGTAGAAGATTTGTATTTTAGCATGTTGCTGGAATGATAAGCATTGATGGTAAGATGGACAGTGTAGCAGTGCAATGTAATTCCATGCAACAACAGAGTCATGTTACACACATGGGTAAAGGGGCAGGGGAACAGGTGCAATTGTCTTACAAGGCAGCATGCCTATACATACCAGTTTAATGTAGAGTAGCTTGCCAATGTTCCTCCAATCATGGTATTGCAGTGGTGTGGTGTCTGGACATGGGTAGTCATCACTAAATGCAATCTTGGGTACTGATTAATACTTCTATGGTATAACATTGGGTTGAAGCAGCTAGGCTTAAAATGACCTCCAGGTCGATAGCCTAGTAAAATGACCTCCAGGTCGATAGCCTAGTAATCTCTTATGATCTTATGATCCTGTATGGGCTGCAGACTGAATTACAAGAAGCTTGCAGCCTATTCAAACTCAAGGAGGTGGTCAGGCATGTGCATTCTGCTTTGCAGTCAGCAGTTCATGTGGATGGTGTGACACTTAGCCTACAGGGCAATGTAGGGCTGATAAGCTTTGATTAAATGCATGATTCTGAGTTATTTATCCTAAATTGCTTAAGTAGCTTAAATGCTGTACATTGAGTCCCAGAGAACCACTACAGATGTGGTGCTCATCACTCTATCTAGTCTTCTCCTGTATAGTGAATGCATATCTAAATTGCTTTTCAGAGCACAGTATTTTTTTATCTATTGGGGTAAAGGCATACAGGCCAGTGGTAAGTGGAGAAGGGCATGTAATATGTTCAAATTTGGTATTAAAATGAGGGTGTTTTTGCACAACAACTTGCTGATAGGGAGCCTGGGAGCTCAGGGAGGGATAACATGGACCTTTGCATAAAAGGATTATTTAAATTTTATTTTACATTTCATTATCTGGGTGATACATTGATCACAAGTGACCATTTGCAGGTACCGCTAAAGGGAAATAATTCACAAGGATTTAAAAAAAAAGAAATTGAGTGGCATTAAGTTGTACATATCAGAAACAGAACAGAAACTAGCAATATATAACACAAATTTTACAGAAGCAATTAATAGATTTAGAAACAATTACAAGAGAAATGTAGATTTTACGATTGACATAATTATATGTTAGGCTTACGTCATCTTAGAAATGCTGCAGGGCAATGAGACTCAGGACAGGCGATGGTGGGGGTGTTAGCAGTTGTTAATAGTTGAAGAGAGTAATGCGATGTGGACTGTTGTGTGGCAAGTGCAGTTGGATTTGGTGTGGGCCTTCCTCTTTTCTTGAATTCAGCTCTGTGGGTGGAGAAGGGTATTGTAGTTAATTTAGGTGGATGGGGAAGCATTCCCGTACTTTTGGAGCAAAGATAAGAAAGAGTGGTTAGGGTAGTGTAGCCTGATTTGTGGGTGTTTGAGTGTTGGAGTTGCTTGGGAGAAGTGCCCGAGGTTGCACTGTGTGTGTGTGTGTGTGTGTGTGTGTGTGTGTGTGTGTGTGTGTGTGTGTGTGTGTGTGTGTGTATGTGTGTGTGTGAGAGAATTTCGAAAGATGACAAAGTCTAGCAGCAGGACTAATAGGTAATACACTGGGAGCCATTTATTTTTTTCACTAAATATTTTTTTTTTATTATTTCAAATAAGATGTCTTAAACATTACATGAAATAAAGATAAATAACATATTTACAATTCTAAAACATTACTAACTTCAAACCATTATATAACTATTTACATTGGTGTCTATGCAAATAACATTGAAATTCTATATTATATAAAGTTAGAAACATAAGATGATATATCTTCTTTGATATTTTCTAGTATTTCCAGTACTTTCATCCAAGAGTAATAGTAAGAAGTAGATCTTTTAGTTCTGTTCTTCACTGTTAATATTTCCATGTGAGCAACTGTTGTTGTTAAAGTCTCAAATTCCTTGAATGTAGGCAAAGCCTCATTTTTCCAGTGTATAGTTATGATTTTATGTGAAATTGCCAATAGTGACCATAGAATTTTAGTGTCTTTTTTTGGTACACAGTTTGGAATAGGAGAGTTGAATAAAATTAAAGACTTTGTTAATTGAAAATTATCATTATAAACAGTCTGAAAAAAATAATTAATGGATTTCCAGTACATATTGAGACATATACATTCATAAAAAACATGCTGCCAATCTGCTTTTATCTTGGTATGGCATCTCCAACATTGGTCTTCAATAGAATACATTTTGGCTAACCTATGTGGTGTATAGAAACTTCTATGTAGATATCTCCAAGTGAATAATTGCCAGTATTTTGATAATATAGAAAATTTGGAAGATTTTAGAATATTACTTTTTTCTTCTTCAACTGGAGGATGGTTGTTTATTAAAGTATAATAATCCCAGTATGATTTTTCATGATAGTTTTTGTTTTTAACAATTTTATAGATATTAGACAAATAACCTGTACCCTGATAAGGCTGTTTTGTGATAAGAATAAGGTATTCAATGAGTTTTGGAGCTTCATGTCTAACTGAAGGTTGCATTTGTTCTATTTTATTTATAAGAAAATGCCTTAGATTTTGTAAAAACAGCCAATTATCTTTATTTATATTATAATTATAAATTATCTGTTCCTTTGTTAGAATTTTTCCTTTCTCTATAAGTTGATGCCAAAAGAGTAATGTTTCTTCTTTAAGTATATTTATTTTAGATATTTGGAATGTATCTAGAATATTTGGTGTAAAAGCTATAGGGAAAATAAGAAAAATCCAAGAATTAATATTTGGTATTTTGTTTATATATGTTCTGAACACTGAAAGTGTAGAGCTTACATAGTTTGATGGCAATTTATTAATATTATTTCTTTTCCCTAAAAAATAATCTTTTAACATCCATATAAGGGGTGATGGTATTACTGTTAAGTTGTATTGTATGTGATTATAATTGATTTCTATGTAAATCTGCTCATGGGCTTGTTTCCATATAGGTGTGTATGAATTATTTAACCATAGTGTTATGTTTTTAATAACAGATGAGGTAATATATAAATCAATATCCGTAAATTAATTCCACCATCTTCCCAATCTGGCAAATGTTTATTTAAGGCTATCACGGGTTTATTTGGAAACCATAGAAAATTTAAAATTAGTTTATTGTATCTTTGAATAATATATTTGGGAGGTGGCAATGAAAAATTTTGTATTAAGTATAATATTTTGGGAAATATGTTTATTTTAATAAGATATAATCTGTCTGCTGTTGAAAAGATATATTTATTCCAGTAACCAATTGTTTGTTCTATTTTGTCTAGTATTTTATTATAGTTAAATATTAGAGAATCTGTTAAATCATTGAGTAGATTTATTCCCAGATATAATAATTTACTTTCTGTTACTATATATTTGGAAAATCTTTTGTTTATATTAATTTTTTTTTACAATTACGGGGCATAATTTTAGTTTTGTTTTCATTAAATTTTAAGCCTGAAATATTTTGAAAATTATTCATGGAGTTAAATAGAGCATTCAAAGACTCATTTGCATCTGAGAGAGTTAATAGTATGTCATCAGCAAAGAGTTGGATTTTAAGGTTTAACATTTTATTAATATAAATGCCCTTTATGTTATTGTTTGATCTGATTTGATTTGCAAAGGGTTCTATGAGTAATGCAAATAACAATGGTGATAAAGGGCAACCTTGTTTAGTTCCCTTTTTTATTATTATAGGGCCTGATCTATATGATCCCAGTTTAACATATGCAGTAGATTTTTCATATAGTATTTGGATAAGATTATTAAAATTAGAAGGAAAGTTATATTCTTTTAAAACTAGTGAAAGAAAGTTCCAGTTAACTGAATCAAAAGCTTTATTAATATCTAATGAGATTACATTTAAATTTAGGACTTTATGTTTGCTATAATCTATTAATGTTAGTATTCTTTTAATATTATCTGAAGTATTTCTTCCTTTAATAAAACCTGTTTGATCTTTGTGAATTAAGAAAGGAAGAAAGTGTTTGATCCTATCTGCGTATATAGCCATAAACATCTTGTAGTCTATATTGAGTAATGATATTGGCCTATATGAGGAACACTGTTTTTCATCTTTATCTGGTTTGATAATTGGGGATATCAATGAATATTTCCAAGAGGGTGGTATATTCAAATCTTTATTGGCTATATCATATACTTTTAATAATAAAGATATGGCTTGATTGGGTATTAATTTATACATTTCTGGTAACATATTGTCTGGGCCAGGTGCTTTATTTGTCTTGAGCTTTTAATTTGTGATTTTAATTCTGTCATATTGATTGGTTTGTTTATAATGTCTATTTGTTCTTGTGTTAATTTAATATGAATATTGTTTTCTAAGTATTTTTTATATCCTTAGTAGGTGTATCTTGAGTATTTATGGAATTATCAATGTTAAATTGGAGTCTGAATGCTTCTAAAATATCATTTAGTTCCGTAACTCTTTTGTTAGTATTGGGAATAAATATTTCTTTTATTTGCTTAGATTTAATTATTTTTTTTGTTCTATTAGTTAAGTATCTCAGGTGTGCTGAATTAGTAGAGTATGAGTTTATTTTTATCTTTTCTAAGTTAATCATAATCTTATGGTGTAGCAATTCTTTATACTTCTTATTGATTTGTGTAAGTTCTTGAACTTGAGTAGCATTACCCTTTTGTATTTCCAGTTTCAATTTATCTGCTTTGTTTTGTAAGTCTAGCATATCTTTATTCCATAACTTCCTTTTATTTATGTACCAGGATAATATCTTCCCATATGTAACTGCTTTTAATGAATCCCAGACATATATTTCTGAAATATCTTCTGTGTAATTTATTTCTAGAAAGTTTTGATTGTTTCTTCATAAAATTCTTTGAAATCTCTCAATTTTGTGATATAGGAAGGTATCCTAGTAATGGGATTTGAATAAAATGGTGTAAGCTCTATCTCAAAGACTATGGCATTATGATCAGATAAAGGACAATTTATGATTTTGACTTTGTCAATTTTTGTTATTAGGTCATTGGCAACATATATTCTATCAATTCTAGAGTTAGTTTTATATCTATGAGAATAAAATGTGAAGATTAGTGAGTCTGGTTCTGCAAATTCATTTATATCTTTTAAATACAATGTATCTATAAATTTTGATAGTGCTTTAGAGATGGGTTGTTTTCTTCTTTTGGATTTAGAATCTGTATCTTTCATTCATTATACAGTTGAAGTCTCCTGCCAATATCAGGCTACCCTTAGTTAAATGAATTATCTCTTCAAAATGCTGTTTAACTGTTTTTAATCCTAGTCCTGGGATCCAATATAGATTTAGTAACGTATAGATTCTCTTATTTAACTCTATTGAAACTAGACAAAACATACCTGATGTATCTTGATGAGTAGTAATTATTTTAGGTGTTATAGTTGAGTTGCGAAGTAGTATAGCTACTCCTCTTTTTTTGTTTTGTATTGAGAGTTTATTAGTACTGTGTAATTATTAATATTTAAGTTGTTTATATCTCTATCTAATAAGTGTGTCTCCTGTAAAAAGACTATTTGTGTTTTATGTAAGTTTATGTACTTGAATAGGCTTCTCCTTTTATTACTATTATTTAGACCATTAACATTTATGGATAAACATTTCATTTCCTAGTTTTGAGTTTGTTTTATGTGTGAGTTTATGTAAATATTGTTTATTCTTAGTTCCATCTTGGATACAGTATTCAAAAAGTTTTTCTTGTATGATTTTTGCATGTTTCTGAGTGACACCAAAGTGATAGAATAAAAAAAAAAACAAAGAACTTCCAAACTTGTAATTCTTAACCTTAAAAACCATTCCCTATTGCTATGAGGTAATATACCTCTTTGTTTGGTTAGTGAATCTAACCAAACAAACTTTCTACCCTCACAAATAATATTTGGATCAGTTTCTCTTATCCTCTTAGTTTTAAATAAAGATAATTGAATAATATATTAAGATAATCTAATCAGCTAAAATATATACATATATTCTTTACTCATCTTATTGTAATTCAATAATACTTACTTCTAAGCAGGTTTCAAAAAGGTACAAATATTTAGATTAAGGTAGTATCATTTCAAAATAATTTAGGGTATTAATAAACATCATGTTAAAATCTATAACTGTATATTTCATACATCTGTTGAAAACTATTTACTGACATTACTGTATAATACAGTACCATTGTTGTGCAATTGTTTTAGACTACTCAAGTCCGAAACCAGTGTTTAAATTAATATTTGCAAAGTCATATTGGAAAAAAACATGAATAGTTCTGAAACCACATCATATTTCATGTTTAACATAAACTGAAATGCGATACAATGTATAAGTATATTAATATTTCTTTAATAGACATTAAATATGTTCATCTGATTGCATTTTTCAGCTTTTCAATGACAATTCCCATGGCTGGAGACAACAAGATCACAATTTAGACAGCTCCCTTATCCAAGAGACCACTCATAATGTTGTTACCTGATTGAGTGTCTTGTTGCCAACACTTCCATCAACCCTCAGAGGGACCCTGCACAATGAAAACTGACACAGTACAGAGGTAACACTGCAGCGCACTTGACCACACCCTCAAAGCAAACATCTATGTATATCACACATCAACTCCCACAGCTTAGACTGACACCCAACCAGTGCGTCTATCTGCTGACAACAAGTGCTGGAGATACAATCCTGACCTACTCAACACCAGTAATTCAATCCTATGACTGAACAAAAGTATACTGGAGAACATATCAAAACAATGGAAGCTGCCAAGATTCAAACCACCATGTACGAAAATATTACAGGCCAAAATTCCCAACCCATTTTGCAGCAAAGAGACAAAACGTATTCAAACCATGGGGTAACACCTTTACCACATCAAAAGGTGTCCAAGAAGCTTGTTTTTCCTCCAACATCGGAGGACAGCCACGATGATCCATGCACTGCAAGAGTACCATTTTATCCTGGCAATTGCTTCACGACTGTATATAGAAACATTTAATCCAAATCATTAACTGGCACCACAACAATATTTCTCAGAAAAGTTGTTTTACAGCCAATGACCAGACAGAACGCATCATTGAGAGGATACATTTATCAAATGTCAAGTGCCCCAGCCATAATACAAGTGTCTCCTCAAATCAATCCCCAACGAATCTACTGCCCACTAAACTTGCAGACCAATACTGGCATCCTTTCATGCAGTCACATTGAAACACAAAAATACAGGTCCGCTGATCAGGAACAACCAGGCTCTCAACTGCCAGACAACACACCCGTCTGCAGAAAGGTCCAAGAATCATAGTTGCATTGTCAAGCATCCTTGTCCACACTAACAGTAACATGATATACCCGCATACACTAGTATTGTGTCATTCTTGATAATGTAAAAAGCCAGGCAATATTATAAGAAGGGTGAAGCCACAGCCAGGCAACATAACAAGAAGAGCACAGCCGCAGTCACCATTCAGATGAGCAAATGGGAACAGCATGAGCCATCTAAGGATGGATAGCCCGTTGAGTACCTGCCACAATGCATGCCCATAATGCATGGCAACCCAGTAACAAATTAGGGTGTGGGCTAAGCCTCTCCCCCTTCCACTCAAATCAGATCCAACACAATATGTGTGTAGAACACAGATGCTTTGACAAAGCCCAAAGCCACATGGGATATAAACATTGTATAACTGACACACCGGGTCAAATCCACTGTTGTTATGTTACTCATTATAGTTGCCTATACAATCATTTCTTCCACTTTCTCCATCTAGTATACCATACAAATGCACATCCAACCTTCTTGTTGCATCCCACCTGCCCACCCGAGGGCATACCTTGGCAGCAGGACATCAGTAGTATTCTGCAGGAGCACCAGCATGGGAAATGGCAACCCTCCCCAAAACAAACCTGTCAGTTGCTTGACATTTACTAGTTTCTTTAGAGAATTTGTAAAACAGCAGTGATTTTATTTGCTGATGATTAATTTCTGCTTTTTAAACTCTGCTGTATAAAACATAGTAAGGGATAGCTAAAATGTCTGGAAATCTAAACTGATAGAAAGACAAGCAGATATATGTCCTTATCTATCAAGGTGCTAGAAGACATCAGTAGCCATAAACTGAAAGTGCTTCAAAATAAATATCTGTGTATATTTATATGAACCTTTTATATTATTTATGTTTCCTTAGAAGGAATTTAGGTTTCTGTATCTTTAAATGTGAACCTAGCTTATTTTCTGACTAGACGTCAATTAGAAAGAGTCAGGGGATGGCGTACACAAGGAAATGCGACAAGCAATAAGTAACTCAAGTTTCTAGTGATGTTTGTGGCTGTTAAATTGTCTCGGGAACCAAGCAGGAAAAGGTATGTGTTTTTCTTTTTCTTTTCCCTCCTCTTATTTGGTGACAAACTCATGTAGTGTGCACGCAAGCATTCTAGTTTACGGAGTAGTGTTCACAACTGTCAAACTTTGCATTTTAAACATGCTATGCCTTATTTCTCTACAAAAGAAAAGACAACAGGATATCTAAGCTAGTCACAAGCATCTTTCAACTCCGGATGTCTGGAGCCACAACACACATGACTTATAGCCTCAAAATATCACTTAAAACATATTTTTTCACTGGACTATATCAGTATGTGCATATGGGTCAAAGGCAGAACATCTTTTAAGATTATTTAAAGTAGTCTTATGATACATCCTAACTGAAATACTTCATTTCAAAAGCAACACATTTCTGCCCAGCATTAGCGTTTATCCAAACAGGGACACTTTTAACTTATAAAAGTAATACTATCAGGGATGTAACTAATAATAAGTTATATAGCAGCCATTACTATACCTATTAAGCAATATAACCTTATACTGATTAAAGTATTATAAGTTAATGAAGATTTAATAAAAAGAAGAGAAAAATAAAAACAACAAAACACAAAGAGAGAAAATAAATAAATAAATAAATAAATAAACTATTTGGGAACATTATTATGCATTGATTACTCTGATTAAGAATATGAAAATAATAGATGGATAATAATGAAAAATAGAGTAATGTTTAAATTATGCTTAGTATATTGATGTGATTTGAGATAAATGTATTTACATTTATGCTAATTTTGACATTTAAAATATAATTGAAAACAGTACCTGTTTTGGTGTAACTTGAAGACAGTAAGAACTTTTCTTTTGTTGTTAGTATTATTATTTAGATTTTTACAGAATATAACATATGTAAGATTATTTGTCCTTTAGTTTTTTTTTTCTTTTGCTCAACAGTTTTCCAATTATTTACTTCAGCATTTCT
This sequence comes from Protopterus annectens, assembly GCF_019279795.1. Taxonomy (NCBI): domain Eukaryota; kingdom Metazoa; phylum Chordata; order Ceratodontiformes; family Protopteridae; genus Protopterus; species Protopterus annectens. The sequence continues at coordinate 812,585,420 of NC_056736.1, read as the reverse complement.
CTTAGGTGTACTTATTGTCCAGTCCATAGATTCTTCATGTGTTAGGATGTTGTTGTTGGTAAGGTATTTTATTGCTGAATCTACTGTTTCAAAGATTTTTATTCCATTTGGTAGAAAAACTTTCAGTCTTGCTGGAAATAAAAGATGGACTTTCAGTTGCTTTTTCTTCAAGGTTTTTTATTGGTAGAAATTCTTTTCTTTTGAAACCACCTTTGTAGAATAATCATTGTCAAATCTTATTAATGAATCATTGTATTTGATGGGAGAATTTGCCCAAGCATTTCTTAATATAAGATCTTTATCTTGTGTAGAAAAAAGTCTCACAATTATAGATCTCGGCTTGTTCTTACCGGAGAAGAAGCATTTCCAGAAGCTGCTAGTGATCTATGCCTGTTCTATACCATATGAAAGAGCTTCAGGTATTTTTGTTACATCTGGTATCCAGGTGGTAAGAAAGTTTATCATATTGTCCCCTTCAGATTTTTCTGGTAGACCATATATTCTAATATTATTACTTCTTGTTCGGTTTTCCATATCATCAAGTTTTTCTAGTAAATATGTATTCTGTTGAAGTAAGAATTCAGTTTGTTGTTCTTCTACTTGAACTCTAGTGTCAATGTCACTTAATGACTGTTCAATAAGTGATATCTGTCCTTTCTGCTGTGTAAACATTTCTTGAAGCTGTTCCAGTTGTTGTGAGCACTTTTCTTTAAAAGTATCTATTTTATTGTCCATCTTGTCGATTTTTATTGTAAGTTCCTGTATATTTGTAATGAGAGACTGCAGGTCTTTTTTGAGAGAAGAGTCTTGTGCTGTATTCCTTAGATGACTCATGCTGTAAAGCTGATATTGGTGCTGATTTTCCAGTAATTAATTTGACAGGAATTATTCAAGTTCTGACAATAAAATTAGAAATAAGTTAGTAATAAAAATTTCTTCAAATTAAATATTATTTTGTAAAATTCCTGTCAGGAATTGTATTGAGGTAAGAGAGCTGAAATGAAGTGCAGCTATCAGTTCAGCATCCTAGCCACGCCCCCATTTATTTTTTTGAGGGTAAGGTAGTTTTACTCATTAGAGGGTGAGTTTGTGTTGAAGCAACAGAATTTGGGGTTTTAGTGTAGATGAGTTTTCTTAGAGGCTGAAGCTATTATGGGTAGTCCATATTCATGATGCGTTAGAAGGACTATTTTGCCAATTGCTATCCTGGCTGGTTTAGAAAGGTAGGGTGAGATTCTCCTGGCCCACTAGAAAAGTGAGTTTTTTTTTGTGCCTGATTTCTGAATATGAGCAATAAATATTAGTGACTGGTCTACCCACAAACTGAGGTGTTTGAAGGACTTGGTTGTTTCCATTAGTGAGCCACAAAAGATTGTAATATTGATTGACCTTGATTATTTTTAACTTTCTGAGTAGTGTCAAGTAGCATGCATTTTGTTTTTGCAGGATTATGTCTTAATTTTTGGTTAATGAGCCAAGAATTTAGGGACTTAAGGCTTTTTTTTTGTTGCTGTGTTTTCATTGTAGCATCATTGCTGTTGAGCCTAAAGAGTACCATGTCATCAGCATCGATGATAGAGAAGAAAAGAGGAGCTAGGAAAGAACCTTGGGGTACTCCCATTGAAAGAGGTGTGGGCTGAGAGAAGGAAAAGCCTACTATAACTTTGAAGAATCTGTTCAACAAGATGTCTAGGAACCAGGTGATGGATGTCTTACTAATGTTCTAAATACTGAGAAGAAGCTGATGTTGGTTGAAAAGGCCAAAGGCTTTGTGAGGTCAACAAACATTACTCCTGTCAAGTTACCTTGTCCATGTTGTTGAGAATGTTGTCTGCTAGGCACCTGTCCAGAATTCATGCTGTTTTAGAGTTAGGAAATGATAATGTTGAATGTAGCCTGAGATCTGTATGTATATGACTTGTTCTAGCACCTTGACAAGAGTGGTTTGCATGGAACTGCAACAAAAGTGTTAGATGTTTTTGAGGTTACGTTGTTTGGGCAGGGGAGGTAATGAGTGCTGTTTTCCAGATATCTGGCATTATACTTTTTGTCCAGCAAGGGTTAAAGATGTGATAAAGAGACTTGGCAAGAAATTCCCCACAAGGGGGGGGGGTGATAAACCAGGAAAATATGTGGTCTGGAACAGGGTGAGAATCTGTGACCATGTTTTTATGCAAGTTACTTTTTTATATGAGATTTTTTCTGAAGAAAAAGGAGGGGTGAAGGGAGAGGGCTGTGGGCAGAAGAGAGGAGATAGGAGGGGAGTAGAGATGATGCTCATAGACTGTGGGAGGGGAAGTGTCTAAACTCTGTTTCAAAGTTAAAACAGGTGAGTGATCTTTGAATAGTCTAGATTAGGTTTAGAGAGGATTTGCTTTCAGTGGATCTGCATCCAGTGAGCAGACTGACTTCATTCCAGAAGTATTTGAGTTTAAGAGAGAAACATGTTAGTTTTAAGATGCTTAGCTTTGTGTCTCCACCATGGATTGTTTTGCTAAGTTGAGGAGTTTGGTAAATGTAGTATGTTTGAGGTCTGTGTGTGTTGTAGTGTTGCTTTGGCTAGGATGCTGGGCTTAAAATGTATTTTATATGCAGCCATCCTTCTCTTTTTCTTTTACCTGATCTTGCATCATACTCATAATTGCATGAGCAAAGGAGGTGCTGAAAGTTGGAGCCGCTTGTCTTGATCCAAAATTTAGTGACAGCCATAATAGCTATGTTATGTGAGGAAAAGAAGGCACATATTTGGACAAGTTTGTTGACAATGCTTTATGCATTGATGTGGTACACTATATATAGGGGTCTCTGCAGCTTGTGGATTAGGAGGAGTGGAGATTTGATCAAGGGTTAGCTTCAATGCTTACTGTGATAAAGAGGATTAGAATGACTGGGGAGAATTTGTAGATATGTTTAGGGATTTTGATGTATGTGTTATTAGTGTGTGTTTTAAGGTGGGATTAGAGTTGTGCACAGTGGAGTGCATGTATATGGGAGAGGTTATAGGAGACTGGAATGGAAGTGAGGGAGATTTTGTTACTGAATGGTCATAGTAGAGGGTGGAAGAGAATGATAGACTGGCAGGGTAAGTGATAATGAAAGAATATGGATTATGTATGTTGGGTGAGAAATAAACCTTCTCAGGACAGGTAGAACATTAACAAGGAGGAATGCAGTGAGAAACCTCATAGTTGGTATATGTAGTAGAATGCATTTATGAGCAGGAGCAGTGACTGAAGAGTTCTACAAACTGGAGTGTGTTAAAGGAGTAATTTTGTGAAATGTGAAAGAGGACTATATTTTTGTTTTGATATTTAGTTGGTATGACATTAAGAGGAGAAGTAGGGAGTGGGAAAGTGTGTGCAGATCAGTATGTATAAAGCTGAAAGCCCAGAGAGCAAAGCAGGCAACACTGAAAAGTCAGCAAGTATGTGATTCTGGCCAATTTAAATGGAACTGGGCAACTGAAATACTAAATGAGTGGAGAGTTTGGGGTAGCACACTTCACCACTCACAGCTGATAAGCAAGCTCTTGTTATAAAAACTGTGTGTAAAATGTTTACAGAGCAGCATAGCTTTCTAAATATTCAAATAAGATGTTACATGCCTTGCTTGGTTATGCAAATGGTAATGCAAGTAGCTGTGTACTAGAGATGAGTAGTGATCTTCAGGAAAAAACAGTAGTCTGGGTTATGCCTTTTGAAACTGAGAAGGCAGTTTATCTTGGAACTTCCTCAAAGAGCTGATGAAATCCAGGCTGGCTACTACTCTGGTCACATAAGACTACTGTAGTGAATGACTGACTTCAGGTTTTTGCAGGGGACAAATGGCCAGGATACAATTACATTGCTCTATAGAGTAAAAATGTGCTGTATATTTGTTGAGTATGGGCACAGAGTCCTGTGGCAGGTGGGGAGGTTAAGTACAAAGAGATTAAATCTACAATCCACTCTGCTACAGGCCCAATGAGGAGCTCCGTGTCTCTCCAATCTAACACCACTCTTAAGTATTCAACTGCGGTACCACCTTTATCATTCTTATAAGAAAAGCACAGTCCGGGTCTGAACTGTCTGCAAACAGCTAAAGTTAACTTTGAGTATGTGCCTACCTGTTCGAGCCAATATTCATTTTCCCCTGGAGGGCACTCTGCTTTGGCTTGTAAGCAGCCACCCCCCCCCCCCCACACACACACACACACTCATCTTCCACTTTCTCTCTTATTCCCTTCTGTTAGCAAATAGTATTAATAACTGATCAATACTGTGTGTTTGTTAATTTAAACTGAAACTACAGTAGCCTACTGATACAAGGTTATCCTGTTTTTCCACCTGAGAAATGGTTAAGAAATGACTTACAGTTTCAGAGCAGTTCTTGGTCAAATCTGATTGTTTCTTAAACACAAACTTGTCTTTGCTTTAGCTCATTAGCAGCAGTACAAAAGAACTGCCTGCTGACACCCTTGTTCTCCCCCTCCCCCTTCCCTGTTTATGACCTTAAGCCAATCCCAAAGTTAATAAATATTACCTGTGGCAGGCACCATTTTTAAAACCACAACCAGCCTTTGTCACTATCATATGTTCATTTATCAGTTTACTCTGCTACCTGATTGTTGCCAGCCCCTCATAAGAGCAACTAACAGGGTCTCTATCTGCTTAGCTCCCAACCCTGCCCCTATTCCCTCCCGCCCCCAGTGGTCCTACATTTATTACACTCACAAACCCCTCCCATCTTTCCAACAGCCAACCACAGCGCTAACCCAACACTACCTCCTCCATCTTCCCACTACTATCACACCTCCTCAACTAACATGTACAAGCATACCTTACCTATGCTCACTGCATGCACTCTCATTGCATATCTTACATCCCACCAAAGCTCCATCATTCCCCCACTCAACCACTACCACTGTACTACTACTCACACCACCACTCATGTCTCACCCTCACTCAGCTCCCATCCCACCAACTCAAGAACCATTCCTATGCAGCCCCCACATATTCTACCAACTATATTACTCAAACATAAAGCATTCCTACAACTTAACATAGTAACCCTCCCACCATACCTATTACCCACAGAGCAAAATCATAAAGTTTCCCTAATAAACAAACACATTCAAAAACTGAGAAAACTAATAACCTCATGCATATCAAAACTAGCCCTAAGTGGAGACATCCACCCCAACCCTGGCCCTACCATCTCCAACGCCAATCCTCATAATCAGACTAGAAACCACAACTTCTCCCATATCACAGCCAACAGAAAGCCAAGTGATTTCCTTCTACTAAGCCTAAATATTAGAAGTATATCCAACAAAGTCCATGAACTCCATGCCACCATAGACTTGTACTTCCCAGATATAGTCATCCTAACAGAAACCTGGCTAAAACCTCACATTACCAGTGAGCAAATACTCCCTACCAGTTATGGCATACTAAGAGTAGACCAGCTAAACAAGAAAGGAGGCGGTGTAGCTATAATATTTAAACAGCATCTAAACATCCAGATCTTAAAATCATCAGTTCCACAAATAGGCAATGAAGAAATAATATATACCAACCTCAAAATAAACCAAAACAAAACCATCAACATAATTGGATGCTACTTCCCATCTGGCCACAACATCCCTCCACTAGAAAACCTCCTCAGCTGGTCTACCCACAATCTCCCCCAAGAAACTATAATTTTAGGTGATTTCAATATTGACTGGCAATCCTGTTCTGGCAACCATCCAACCCATCATGTAAACCTTCATGGCTTCACCCAACTAGTCCAGTCACCAACCAGGATAAATAAAAACTCCAGCAAGCACACTACCCTGGATTGGATACTAGTCAGTAAGAGCCCCCAGTCATATATAACAGGCTGCTTATCAGATAGCCTCAGTGGTCACTCCCCAACATTCCTACTCAAAAAATACCTATACCAAGCTAAACCTGTCATCTGCTGTCAAATACGTAAAAAACTAAACTTTAACCCACTCACATTCATCTCATCCCTCAAAGAATGTAACTGGCATCCTTTAAAGTACCTCAGTCTTGGTGACGCAGTTGAATGTTTTAATACTACCTTCCTGAGCATCCTTAATTACCATGCCCCCATAAGACTTTCCAGAACTAAAGCACAACCCTCCACATGGCTACAGAAAACTACTAAGTCAGAAATGAAAAACAGGGATAAAGCCTGGGTGCAATGGAGCAAAACCAAAACCCCCTCAACTAGACATAAATTCCTAGAACTACGCAATACAGTCAAAAAGCTAATAAAACAGGACAAATTCCAATACTACCAGTCTGCCCTAGACTCCTCCCAACACAGCCCCAAACAATTCTGGTCCTCCATAAACTCCATCCTCCACCCAGGTAAAGTCAGTACCCCTCCTCCTAACATCCCTCACTCCTCCAAACATATTGCTTCCTCATTCAACACACACTTCACACAAACCATACTATCACTAGCTAAACAACACAACCCCCTCCCCTCCAACCCACACCTTCAACTAGTAATCTCCCCACTGCCTTTTTTTTTTCTCCTGTACCTACCTCCAACATAAAAAAAGCTCTTAACTAAACTTAAGCCCACCAAATTAGCAGCAGACAAACTCCCAAGTGAATACCTACAAATTGCAGCTGATGCTCTGGCCTACCCAGTATCCATCTTGATTAACCAATCTCTGTCAGAAAGTTACGTTCCCACACTGTGGAAAGTATCACATATAATTCCCCTCCACAAAGGCGACCCCTCTATAGGACTGCCCAATTACTGCCCCATAGCTATTCTCTCTCCACTCTCCAAAATACTAGAGAGATGCATACACTTTCAGGTCTCTGACTACCTCCTTACTAACAACCTCCTTTCCAATACTCAGCATGGTTTCCGATGAAACCATAGCACCACCACTGCCTTACTCTCCTTTACTAACACTATCCTTCAGCATAAAAACAATGGCTATCACTCCTCTGCTACTTTCCTAGACCTATACAAAGCATTTGACATGGTCCCACACAAACAACTCATCTCTGTCCTCAATAACCTATCCTTCTCTCAATCAGTCACCAACTGGTTTCAGAGTTACCTGTCTGACCGCCGACAATCCGTTGTATGGCAGAATGACATATCTCTCCAACTATCTGTCTCCATAGGGGTTCCCCAAGGATCCATCTTCTCTGTTTTCACCAATAATCTAGCCCCTGCCACCAAACATGTCACACTCATACAATATGCAGATGACTCAACCATCATCTGCTCAGCCCAGTCCCTACACAAACTGCAAAAAGTCACACAGGAAGCCTTTTCCTCTGTTGAAACTTGGTTATCAGATGCCCAATTAATCCTCAACCCAAACAAAACTAAACTACTCATCTTCCAACCCTCCAAACATACTCAAAACAACTCTCACTTTAACATCACAGCAAAAGACATTACCACTATATACCCAACTGAACACACCAAATTGCTAGGAGTGGACAATAAACTAACATTTGACATTCACATATCCATGACCATAAAAAAAGTCCACAAAAAACTAGGAGCATTATACAGAAATAAGCAACTTCTCACCACAGCAGCAAAGATTTCAATAACAAATTCCTACCTTATCTCCACCCTACTTTATGCCTCTCCAATATATACCAACCTAAGGCAATGTGATCTAAACAAGCTAGAGACCTGCTACAACAAAATCGCCAAATTCACCACAGGGACATCCTGCCTTAGTCACGACTGTCTTTCACCAGCTGAACTGGGCTGGCTTGAACTCCCTCACCTCCTTCAATGGTATCAAGGCTCACTCGCCCACAAACTAGTAAACCATCCACTAAATGTCCCATCCCTCCAGAATCTACTCCAACCCTATCGCACCACCAGACCACTAAGATCCAGCAGCACAAATCACTTGCAGATCACTAAAGCCAATAACTCTGCTGGTGAAGCACTATTCTCTTGCGCCATAGCCAAATTATGGAACTCCTTCCCACCCACAATTACCTCCGTACCATCATGCACCCACTTCAAAACTTTACTAAAAGCGCACCTAAAAACATGCTGGCTATGTCCTTGCAACTCCCACTCTAATATCACCCACCCCATCCAACCACTACCTTTCTTTCCACCCCACTAACTACCTTGATTATAGCAAGCTCTGATGCTCATAAGCCTAGTACTTATTATACAGCAGGAACTTCTTATTGTAACATTTGTTAATGTCTTGTTATGTACTTCGCAGATATAGATTCTAGTTGTCTACTGATATACTATGTTCTTCATCTGTAAATATGTTTGTAATTAATTGCTATGTTAAATTGTTAATCTCTATGTATTCCAATGTAACTATTGTCTGTTTATTTTAGCTGTGGAGCTTTTCTCCCCGGGCCTCCGCTGAAAATGAACCTACATCCAGTCAGACACTCCCGGTCAACAAATGTAAATAAATAAATAAAAATAAATAAAAGTAGATATGTGTATGGTTCTGAGTTGCTGGGATGGGTTGCTTTACAGCAGCTTGCTGATTGGTGGAGGTGGATCATTGGGTGGGTTGAAATAGTGAGTGAGAGTAGATAGGGAACTGGTTTTGGTACCAGGAACTCACTAGATGTATGGCTAAGGGGCAGTGAGCAGTTGCTATGTGCTTAGTAGGTGTCACAAATAAAAGGGAATGTGTTGAAGTTCATACACACTGGTTGTATCTTCTTAGGCATGGTTCAGTGTAGGGGGTGTGTGACAGATACAAGTAATCACATTGTCTGTTCTCATGTTGCCCTACAGGACTACTATGGGGGCATAGTCTGTGATACTGGCGTATGGCATACATGGTACCTTTTGCAACCACTACTGCCACATAAGCATCTGACCAGTACTGATGATGTTACACATATTTGGATCAACTTAGTGACCATATATGTATGTCTACATGTACAGGAGCAAACATTGTGTCAAACAGGGAAAACACCTCTAGAATTCTGCCAGGCAGAGATTGCTGTAGAACTGCAGGCCCTCTGTGAGCATGTTTAGCAGTTTCTGAGCACAGACAAGATGGATACAGCCTTCTGTGAGTGTGTGTGTGGCATGATCTGATAGTGGACGTTAACACCAATCTCTGGATAAAACAGGTTGATACAACAAGTCTGTTGCCAGTTCACCAATTTGATACAGCATGCCTACTTGAAGGCCCATGCAATTGCATGGGTAATAATGGCCATGAGTGGAGGTCCACCTCCTTAGACTGCCCTCACTGACATGGGTGACTTCCTAGTGTCTTGTTTTGGGAGAGGAAAATGATGCTGACACCTGAGAAATATCAGTTGGAGGCCTTGATATAGGTGCTGAACTGGTTACAGTAGCTCATGCCTCTATCGAGAATATATTAGTCTGGCATTTCATTATGTCAGAATTTTGTGGCATGCCTGTGCTGTGAGCACACTTGTGTTGAACATCATCTTGCCTTTCCTATATGCACATCTAACATGCAGACATGAAAGCTTAAAATACAATCTTTATTTTTTTTTTAATTCTAGACATAACTGCTATCTGTACTACTGTCACAGCACTGAAAAGAGGGGGTGTCATGTATGATTATTGTTACAAATGGGTGTTTATCTGACTACTTTCACAAGTGCCACTGTCACGAGTCCTCCACTGTTGTATCAGGCATGCCTGATGTTAGTTCCACAACTGAGCCTAACAATAAAGGAGTCCAAACCCTACCACAGTTTGATGGCACAGTGCCACTTTTGAAAACAGTAACTATGAAATGAAAACTACCACATAGTTATTGCCTTTTGAACCAAACCCATCTCTTAAGTGTGCATGGAAGGACAGACCTACACACGGTGCACCCTTGTGACTTTTGAGCAGTGGGCAGTGGCACCAACTTAGATAGTGAAGGCAGATGTTAGGAGTGATGAGTCAGTAGCCATTAATTCCATGACTTTTAGTCATTACCTATATGTGTGCCACAATGAGCATTACTTAACAACTGTGTATAGATATGTGCACAAGCAAATGCCACCACTTCTATGGCAGAAATAATAGTTGTACCACACAGCCTGCATGACAATGTATGTGAGGGTGTGCAATGCCCCAGTTGACTGATTAGTATGTTAGTCAAATAATTATCTTGTTGTACAGGCACCTGGGTGTCTCCACTCACTCTTTGGGGCCATCTGCCTCAATGTGCCATATCTGACTTCATTCTCATGGTCACTGCTCATCTACATCCACTCATGGAACACCACACAGGACAGCTAGTTCAAGGTCACATACTGCTACTTCCTCCACATCATCTACAAATAGTTACTCTAGTGTGGCATGGTGTGGCCATCAACACGTGTAGCCTACATAGCAGTCATACACATGGCACAACCAGGTAAAGTCACACAGTTCACAGTGATCCTTGCCACTGAATACTGGTGTCAATGTTCAACCTCAGAAAATGGTCACATCTGCGATATTCACCCAAGGTACAAGATTCTCTGTCACAGACACATATGCACAGTAAAGCAATATTTGTAGGAGCTCTGTTCCTTGGAGCTAATACTGAGCAAATTGCTACATCTGGACTCCTAGCCATTTTGTAAGTACCACTCTCTAACTACACAGTATAGACAAATCCCCCCATCACCTAACTATGTCACTCAATCATTGGCATATCTTTAGTGTCCCCTTCCACCAATGTGTTCCTGATCTGTGCAAATTATGTCAACTATGCCCTGCCTCATTGCTGTTACTTATGCATAGTTAACATCTGATATACAGTGTGAGAGGTTGCTGTAATGAACAACATAGTCTGTGTACAATACTTAATGCATCAGTTTTAACCATTGCTGTGTCTATTCTGGCTTATAGGTGTGGACCTAATGCCACTTCATTGCCAAGGCTGTAGTACATTGCATCCACCTCTATCACATATGATCTTCTCCTGTGGCCAGTTCTTCTACAGCTCCTTAGCATTCATCTCTTCCACTGCGGGCCCTGATTTGTCTAGTCCTATGATGGTAATCTCATGTTGTCTGCATAGCAGCATATTGTGCAGCATTGCACAGACAGCAAATAACGTGCTGCAGATCTCTAGAGCATACTACAGAATGCAACTAGAGGAATCAAGGCAGCAGAAGTGAGCCTCCAACAATCTAAACAAAAACTCAGTAATGCAATGGATCTGTATGTACAATGATGTCTGCATATTGTTGTTATAAACCATGTAGCCAGGGCATAGCTGACATTGCAAGATGTCTACATGGGAAGTCCCCCCACACATATCACTGGCATAAGTCCAACATGTGCTAATTATGAAAAACATGAGAAACATGAGAAGAGTATCTGGACCCATTAGATATAATACCCTGTGCAATGGATACCTCCTGGTAGTTGACAGACTAGAAAACATTCTGTTTGATATACTGGTATCCATGTGGACCAGCATGATGATGATGTGGGTGCCATGATGGTAATGTAGGTGCAGCTGATTGTCCTTAGAGTCTCAAAGAACAGGTCATTTCATAGAATATCAGCATGATGGTGTTTCTTTCCTCTGTGGAGCAGTGGAACCACATACACTCCTCACATCTTGCAGCATAACTTCAAAGAACTAAGGAAGCATTTCTGAAGCAAATGCCTGTGGCATGCCCACTAAGTCCCCTGATGGCTACTGAAACATCCCCATAAAAAATATTGTCAGTGGTACACAGACTTTAGTGTCAAGATCAGTATTCCATACATCCCATAGGAGTTTGTGTGAGCATTGCATATTTCTGTAAAATCCCCTATGCTGTGTGTAGGTGCAAGAAAGTGATTGACTATGTAATTGTCATGGAAGCTCTGCTATGTTAAACATGGCAGGATCCATCTACAATAGGGAAGGTGATGATGCACACCACTGAGGACACTGGCTGTGAGAACGGTTTTAACTCATATTGTTCAATTAATGCCAGTGCTACTCTTAGCATCTTAGTGAGATCTCTGTTTCTTTTCTCAAAGAAATGATGGTATACAAATTCCTTTTCTAATGTGACTTTTTGCACAAGTTTTATATGTTTCTGAATTACTCAGCCATATGGTTTACCTTCATTTGCATTCAAGATTGGTCTCATTACCATAGTCTTGCCAAGTTCCATATCATTATAAAGTCATTTGTATATAATGCCGATAGTGCTATTTCAGCAGGTTGTGTAACATTGCTACATGCGTCTCTTAATAAACCCTCTGCTGCACATCATCCCTAAGTGTGCAGTTAAAAATAATACATTTTGTTATTTTTTACCGAATCCCAGTCAGAATAGTTACTTTCAGATAATGCCTATGTTATACATATTGCATCTTTTGTTGGTGCCTATAACTGGTTGGCTTGCATCCCCTTTTTTATTTCTCTGTCTTATTTATACAATGAAATTAATCACAGTAAATGCTTATAAGGCTAATCAAGACTGTTTACAAATTTGTGCGCTACTGGAGTGTAAATAAGGTTATAGTCAACTAATTAATTTATTGTCAAAATGCTGTCAATTCAATGACCTACTTAACCACTGAGGTTTAGGGTAAAACATGTATCTCCAGGACGTGCCTTTTTCTGACTGGGCTTGGACTACTATTTGTAATATATGAAGGCAGGAATATAATAAAAATAATACCCTAACCACTTCATCAATGCATGGAACTGTTTCCGGCAACATTACTGTTAGAAATACCTCAGGCAATGACTGAAACTATGCATTGGGCACATATGAAGGTTGGGATTCATAAAATACCCTACAACTATTAAAAAGACAGTTGTATGAAATAAGCAAAGCATCACAAATGTCACCATGCTTTTATTGTTTTATAACTTGCCTTAAATTACATGATCTGGGATTTTCTGAAAATCTGATGGCATTTATCCAAAGATGTGGTCTACATCTAAGACATGCAGGACACATTTTGCATGTGTTGTGCTTGTTTTCTCATCTGCATGAATTGCTGAGTTAAACTTTTTTGTTTCAGACAAGATAGTTTTCTATTTAGGACTAACTGTTAGAACTATTTAAGAGTCCCGAAAAGTTGTTCTAATGCCAATATTTTGATTTAAGTAATTTGTTTTCATTTATTTTTTGAAAAATATATTTAATTCTACTTGCAATTCAGTGCATTTAGTTAATCTCACATAATATAATTTAATATATTCTGCATAAACTTATGAAGGTTTTACTTACTTAGATGACATGTTTATGGTTGTTTTGTTTATTTAAAATTCATAGTGGAACTTATAAAGGAACTAGTAATGCAGCTTTGACTTCTCCCTGCTGAAGAAACTGCCTTAGACAAACTACAAGAATAAAGTACATTGCAACTTTTAATGCACATTCCCATTTTGTTTATAACACAGGACTAATAAAGCTGATTAAAAGGCATGGACTCTAAATTGTATTCTAATGGATTTATCGGGTATGTAATAGTAACCTATCAAAAATGTTGTATTTCAGAATGTGAGCTTCATTAACTTGGTGTGTTTTTGGGTGGAGTCTTAGGGTAAAGTAGAAACACTACTCTGCTGGTGCTAAGGGATTGGATTTCAGGTGAGAGTACCAGCTATTTTTGGGGTCAGTAATCTGTTATTTCATTATCATTCTGCTGCAGAATGATAAAACGTATCTGGATATGGCTAACGTTAAACCACTTTTCTAATCATGCTGATTATTAGATATTTGAGACATAAGCATTTTACTGTGTTTAAAATTACAGTAGAACCATTGTGAAGTAGAATAGATTTGCATATAAAGTACTTAAAGAGTTTAACATCTCACATCATCTGTTAGCTATCATCTTTAAATGGTACTGACTTCAGTCCTTGATTTCTGTAGACAAATCAGTATCAGATATGTACTTAATCTCTCTAATAACAGAGTATGCTACTTTTATAAAATGAACATACCTGGGATACATCTTGAATATAGTCCTTAACAATTCTTTGCTTTTGAGATTATAAACATTGTTTTAATATACAACATATTTTCTGCATTGTGTTAAATACATTTACAGTTTGTTTTTGTTTCCCTGGAACATAAAAACTGTCACGAAAAGACCTGCTGTCAGCATGATGCATGACTCATAGCTTATAGCTTATCTGGAGTTATTCCCATCTTTTGCTGTTATGTGGTCACTGGAGGGCAGCCATCAGCTTCTAAATGGATATAGCAACCCTACACTAATGAGTTAAGGGGTATCAGAGAGCAGCAACTTTAGCATGTTTTAACATCAATGACTTTTCTTCTGATTCAGTAGGTATGTTAAATCTCAGTGAAAGCGACAGCGTGTTATCTTCATTTTTGTATGCACATTCAGGAATCAGCATTATATTTCCTGGCTAATCGGGAGGGCAAGGGATGTTTATAGTTCTGTAGGAATGTGCAAAGCTCTGATTGCAGCTAGTTCAGGTTATTTTTCCATATGCTCAGCTCCCTTGGCCTTGAATTTAGAAACAGATAGGACTGTAGGTAAGGGAAATGAGTAAATAGCTTCATAGAGGGCACATGAAGTGAAAGTTTAGATATTTCTTTTTCCTGGAAAAACATCTTACAGAATGCTTAACTTTCATAGCACAGTAAAGCAAACATTTACCTTGTTATATCTTTTTTTATTATAGTTAGCAAACTGAAATATTTTTTAGTTGTTCCCAAAGTGTTATACTGAAAATTAATCGAAATAGGGAAACACTGACACAATTCTACTTTAAAAATACAGTCTAGGTTATTATTCACCTGGATAATATGGAAATAACAGCTAATGTAGCATCTTTATGTGGATAACCCCAAATTTTTGCCCAGTGAAAGTTTGCATTGAATATTGGTGGTTAGAAACAATAATGCTTCACAGTTCTCTCCTGCAAGGAAGTCCATCTTTGCTACAAGAATGTGTAAAGTATCAATGTACTTCTTCATATAAGATCACAATTTTACTTCAGTTTGATTTTTGGCAAAAAAGTGTATGCTGCTATTATATATACTGACACATAATTCCCGATTTGTCATTATAAATTTGTTTTGAAAGTACATTGGACAACAGAAAACAAGTGGTAATCAATTTGATATGTTATATGTGTGTGTGTGTGTGTGTGTGTGTGTGTGTGTGTGTGTGTGTGTGTGTGTGTGTGTGGACGCATGGCATGCGTTGACTAAAACACATGCTTTTTTTGTATCTCATGGTAAGTTGTTCAGTACTAGCTAATCATTTATTGTGCCCTATTTTGGTACAAGATAGAAAATAATGCATTGCCTTTAACTACTGTATGGCATATGTGTGTGAATGTGCAAAATACTAGAAATAAATATTTTAGATAAATAGAAATAATAATGTATACCACATGAAAAAGGTAAAGCAACTTGGAAATAATCAAAACACAAATACCTATAGCCATTACAAAATATGGATCTATAAAAAAACTCAGTTGTATAGCTATTTTCTTGATCAAAAGAATTAGGATTCTGTTTTTTTCTGAATTCCATTGAGAATGAAGATGTATAGTATATATGCATTTTGTGCTCTTTTGTGCATAAAAGGCATCATTTATAACATATGCGGATAACTGAATATTTTTAGATATTGAGTATATTGCAATGATATTAGTATTCTTTTTTTTTGTAAGCATAGATAGGGGACGGGAGGCCATGCGGATTACTGCACAATCCACCTTAGGGTTTCCATTAGGTCTCTGTCCTTTTCATACAATTTTTTCAAATTCAGGTCCTAATTTGATAATGATGACTATAAAGGTTAAGGAAAAAGGTTTATGATTACCAAGGTATTTACATTTGTCCATCCCATGGTAAGTGAAGGAGAAAAGGGTTAGAATGGCACAAACTTCTGGAGTTTTTCTCTACCGACAAAGCCCTTATGTGTCTCTCAAAAGGTAAAGTTTAGGAGCAGGATGGCGGAGGGACATGTGCCACCTTGATTTGTGATTCAGTGATTTGTGATTCAGCATGTGCTACACAGATGGATGTGGATTCCTGCTCACACACTCTCTCTCTCACACACACACACACACACACACACACACACACACACACACACACACACACACACACACACACACACATGCTGGTAATATATCAGACCAGTTGCAACCTGTCATTTGGAACAGAGGGGGTATGCTTGGTTCACCTACATTTGCCCTATTAAATCATGCACACTTACTATAGTCTTTTGGAGCTTAAATTGATTCTCTACAAACTGAACAAAATAAACTGTGGCTAAATCATATATTAAAACAGCAAGAAAGAAAAGTCCATGGGTTCAAAATTATTCTGATGAACTTCTCTGTCCTGGTGGTAACCAAAGTGCTTAATAAATATTAATTTCTTTCTGTGGTGTGCTTTAAATGTTTGGACTTGTCTGTCTTGCTGTTTTGTGGTTATACCAACTGAATTAGGTATTTCTGAATGTTGTCTGGGTTCACATCAGTTTATAACTGAGAAATTACAATTTGTAAGTGCCATGGGCATGGAAAGTCATTGCAATGTATTCATTTAAATGAGAAAACCATATTTTCTTCAATAAGAGAAGCTTGTTCTGTCACAGAAAATGTGAAAGCTAAAAAAGTTTAAAGCCTATACCATTGTGCGCTACAGTATGGCCTTTGCAATGAAGCCCTGACAGATGAAACGTGTCTGTAGCTGCATTTGAATCTAGCTCTTGTAAAACCTAGGGATGTTGCAAAAGAGAGGACTTTGACAGTTATCAAGACACTATGGTTTGAAAGAAAATACTGCGTTGCTAGCAATTTATTGATGTTCTGAAAATAAAATGAGACATGATCCAGGAGTTTTACAGAAAATCAGCAGAGTACAAGTTAGTACATTTAAAATTGAAGCAATATCTCACTTTTGCCTTTAGCTAGTTCAAATAGTTCTTTTCTTTTAACAACTGGGACAATTATATTCCCACTTAAGTTGATAGGTTGATAAGTACTTACTAAGCTATTGATCTGTGTTGATGTTTAGAAGCCTAACCCTGCACTAGCAAGAAATGTTTAACCCTTGTAATTCAAGTACAAATATCCTAGCAGCTGACAAAACATTTACATGTTTCTCCTATCCATTAAGGGACAAGAGTACTAAAACAGAAGGGGATTTGTGGTTTCCCATATATTCATCCGGATTACATTTGAATAGAGTATCAGAAGTATTTTTCTTTTTATGGAGAGGAAGAAAATTTCAAAGAAGTGGCATTCACTTTGATACATATCTGTAACTCCAAACTGTATAATTTATGCTGCAGAAGAAATTAAAATGTATTGAGTAGGTATTTATTCCGACATCGGTCTTGCAGATGTATGACATCTTAGAAAGGTTAGGATCTGTTGAGGTTCTGTACACAAGGTACAGATCTCCCCTTAGTAACCTGCATGATGCTAAGAAGAGGAACAAGGATTAGACATGGTCAGTGTATTTTTTTTGTTTGTTTAAGACTTTGATTTTCTTGGTGAGAAAGCATTGTGGTTATTCAGATTGTGTTAAGTGTTTGGACAGACACATACTGAAGAGAGCACTATACTCAATGGCCAGGGTAATAATTACTGAATGCAATGGAATGATTGCATTCTTATATCTAGATGTCATACCCTTACTAATAAGCTGTGCAATGAAAAAGAAGTTTCTTATGATGTGCAGTATTACTATGCTTTGTAGTACTACTGTTGCTGCTTATTGACAACAGAAGTATAGCTGCCTCAACATGTACCCCGTGCCAGTACCAAGAGCAAGCTTCCCACACCATCAGCTCCTCAATTGAAGAGCCAAAAAAAGACCTCTGCAAAACTGCAGGATACCAATTGGCTGGCTTTCTGCAGATAGTTCCCAAACCCTGCACCCCCTTGGGCAGTGTGGAAAAACAGAACTTCTTAAGATATGCCACTTTAACAGTGTAGGTAGCTGACATGACAGATTAATAGATCCAGTGATAGAACTCCATCTAACATGGAAAAAGGTGGGTATCCTCCAGATATACTGCACTCAGGCGATTACGTGAGTCCAGTAAGAATAAAGATCAAGAATAATCTTAGACAATTCCAAAGGTTTTAAACTTTAACTAAGGGGATATATTTAAAGGAACTAAAGTAGCCAGAAGGTGAACATATCACTAAATATATCCAGAGAACAACAAAAAAACAAACAGCACTAAATGAAAATAATAATGATTATTCTGATGTGTAGCAAAACAAAACTAAAAAACAAACAAACAAACAAAAACAGGTAACTCCATGTTTCACCCAGAAGTGCCTCTTCTGAAAGTATTGAACCATACCAAAGAGTTTTCAATCCTACAGTAGCAGTGAGAGATAGACTGTGAAGCAGAGTCCACCAATAAATACCTTTATCAACAATACCTAGTACAGTACTTGAACATTGAGGCTATAGCAGAAGCACTGGGATTTAGCTTCATCCTTAGCCAATTCAATGCAAGCTTATTGAGGTGACTTTGGAGATATTTAGCCATAACTTCTTCACAGTCCACTAAAATAAAGTCCAATGAGTCTTTATATGTGCCAATAAAAAAGGAAACACAAAAAAAGCAGTGTAAAGTTCTCCTGACTCAATCACAGCAAATCAGCATTACTATGGCTGACCTAGCAAGCATGTAGCAGCCAAATATGGAGGGTCTTGAAGTTATGTTATTAATATACAAAGAAATGAAAAGCATTAATAATAAACTGGACATACATATTAGGGAAAATGATCAACAATTAAAATAAATCACTGAAGCAGTAAATGAGTATTCTGATGCTATCCGGGCATTAATCGATGAGAATGAACTTTTAAAATTCAAAGTAGCAGCAAATGAGGCAAGAATGACGTTCTGAAATGCTATTGCAATAGACTAGGGAGGCAGGGCCCACAGGGAAAATGTTAGAATAGCAGGGGTCTCAGAAGGACTGTCAGGCAAAGATTGTATTTAGTATCTGAATGGATGAGCATCAGTCAGAAGAAATAATCTCGGGGCATGCACATCAAACTGAATGGGTACCACAGAGAGGAAATCTAAGGCAGTCCAGACAAGTATTTGTCAGGTTTGCATCTTATCAACTAAGGGAAAGGATACTAGCATGTCTGTGGAAACCTAGCTTTAAAATCATACCAAGGGCACAGAATTTATATTGACCAATATTCTATAACGCAATCAAGGAAAAAGGGCCATTGCAACTTAAATACAGGCAAACTTCTTTATCTGGACACAATAAAAGTAATCTTTTTTGCTGGCTTCAGATCATTTGGTTCCCCACAAGTGGAACGTAATGATCTAATGGACAGAGAGAAGCTGAACACAAGAGCTAGCAACCAGGTCAACAACCTGAAGGAAAGAGATGAACAAAAGATGGTGCCTTCAACACACAATCTATAGGGGAAACTGTTTTCCTTATTTATGAAATAATCAATGTTGTAATCACAAGCTGAAGCCCTGCAGGATCATCAACAAAAAAGGGTAGAAAATGATGTCTACAAAACTGTGAAGGTGGCTTTAACTGTTCAGAAGATTAAGATCACATTGCTTAACACGTTTTTGACTGCCACAAACCAAGGAAGAGCACAAGTAGATCTAAATGAGGTAATGTTTTACCTACAGTTTTAATGACATATTTATATTTTTTTACATAAGCAGGGCTATCATAACTCTGAGCTCATGACAGATGGTATGACATGGAGAAAAGGGAATAAATAATTCGACATGGAGCTAAGTTATATGGGAACATGTTTGGTAGCTTGGATCCCCCTACTGGTACTAGAGAGATGTAATCAACTAGTCTAATAAATGTAAATAAGCCAATATAGTGATAAAGCGAAGGGCACTAGAAGCAGTTAGTTTCTTCTCTAACTGGCAGAACATATGGATCTGGCAGCTTTATTTAGTGATATTTGAGCTCAAGTACTCGTTTCTAAAAGCAGGTGGTTGAGTTGACTAACAAGTTAGCTTTTGCAAAGTTATTCCTGGTTCTTGGCAGCTTATAGAGTATTATTATTAGACTATGAATAGAGGATTAGGATGGCAGCTCAATGTAAAATACGTTCATCTGTCTGGTGCTGTCCCAACAGAGTCAAATTGTCATTGTTGACATGGACATCTGGGGCTCTGGGGTCACACTCAATAAAGATTCAATGCCTTCATCTTGGAAGCATAATATTGTAATTACACTATACATAATTCAGATTGCTTGTCTTATAAAATTATATGGACGGTTATGGTATCTTTGTTTTATACTGTTTGCCATTTGGATGAGTCAACCAAGCCTGTACAGGACTAAAATAGCAATAGAGAGGTTGAATAAGATAGCAGTCATTACACTGGAAATCATACATAAAGTTGACATGGTAGATAAATTCTTAGCAGGTAGGACCCAGTCAGAACCAATACTTCAGACTGATGGGAGGAGGAAAGGTAGGCAGCATAACATTAAAATACATTGAGACTGGCAAAAACAGAATGCAGAAATAATATTAGAAAGTTTAAGTTTAATATTTATTACCTGGAATGTTAATGGTCTAAAAAATCCAATGAAGAAAGCCAAGGTTTTGAATATAGAGAAGCGGGAAAAGTCAGGCATAATAGTCCTGCAGGAGATGCTCCTGCGGGTAAGTAAATATCAGAAATTGAAAAGAAAGGGCACTGACTTGTTAATTTGTTTTCGCTATGCGGGGGCTGGAAGTAGTGGTGCTGTATGATTAAAAAGACAGAACCTAAACATAAAATTATTAGGACAACTGACAGTTGATTTAGACAGATATATGACTGTGAAAGGTGAAGTTCAAAGAAGTAGAATAACACTGGCTACATTGTATATTCTTCCCAGAACAACCATAGCAGTTTTAGAAGGATTTATTTATTTATATACTATTAGACATATAAAGATTTTAGGAAGGATTATTACTGATTTCAAAAGACTAGAACATGATTTTTAGACAGCAAGTAGTGAGAGGGTATAGATCTAAATTAAGGGACTAATACACAGAAAAAAATAATGGTTGATGGTCTTAAGAATGATAGGACTAGCTGATGTTGTAGCTTTAAAAATGTATGTCATTCCGAGGATTATACTTATTTTTCACCAACACATAAGTGTTAGATATACATAGATAACACATTTGCCACAGGAGAATACAGAGATGCTGGTGAATATAAACTTAGAAAAAAAAATAACAGTAATAGCAAGGAAGACATAGTTGCAAATTTAAACTAGTATTTTTATTATATTAGAGATAAGTCCTTTTATCCATTTCTGGATCTTAACTTCATCAGATAAAAACATTAAAAATCACAACAATTATATAGCCCACATTTACCTCCTCAATATTAAATAAGCAATTCATTGCTTGAGAGCAAAAATTAGTAACTCCTCCTACTTACTATTCTAAAACATCTGTCCTATAAAATTCCACAGCTATATAGTTCAAAACTAAATGCTAAACACTTCCCTTTATAAATCTTAAAATAAATTAATACTAACCATTACCGACCTTATCAAAAATATATAAACTGCAAAAGCACGTCCTTTAATTGAATTTAAATAATTTATAATAAAATAAAATCAATTGAAATATGCTGCCCCTTTGGACTCCCTCAAAAATAACCTCAAATAGCGATAGGTCCCCAGATTTCTAATTAAATATATAAAAATAAAAGGTATTGGTGTAGAATACACAATGAATAATTATCCTTTTAAAATCATCTACTTAATGCTTTTATTCTTAACATGCTATTGATGGAGTAATATTCATTTAAACATGAACAACTACATACATTTAACTGGAGTTGCTAGATCAATTCATTTTTCTCCAGAAAGAATATCCAAAGACCCCCTCTATTTCCCACCACTACCTTGTCTATGGCCATATATTTAAAAAAATGAGTGGGTAACTCATTAAGTTATAAATTAAAGGAAGTTGACTATAAATTGTTAAGATATATATAAAAAAACTGCAACTTGCATAATTACTTGTGTGCATTAAAAGCAGACATATCCCAAAAGGGTTATGAGCATGGCAATATCCCACTGGCTTGCATCCAAATTCACAACTTCTTGTAGAACTAAAATATATTTTTGACATGCAAGCATGTGAATATTTAGATGTCCTTGTAAAACATAATAATAAGGAAATAGAAAGCTTAGCAGGCAAATTAGAGGCATTGGACAAAACCATTAAAAGGACCTCTTTTTTGAAAGATACAAGTATGAGTATCTAAGAAATTTTAACTGTATTGATCAATATTTGCAAAATTTGAGGGCAACAAAAATTAAGAAAATTAAAAGGGATGGGGCCATTTATGCAAATGTTATGGCAAACCCCCAACCCCCCAACTCACAAACTTGGGGTACTACATATGTCCAGAGGAGAGAACAGGTAATGGAGAGCAACAATAATAAAATAATAATATTAAACAAATGAGGGAAAGAGGAATGAGTGGTAATAATGAAGGAATGACCAATGACATTACTGAGAGGGGAACGCCAACTAATGATCAGATCGGATAACCACCTCTAAGACATTCTGAGAGTATTAGAGAAAGAAGAACTGGACTAGGAGAAAATAACCAGGCCCATTCAGGGTTGGGAGGGTGGCCTAATGGTTAAGGTGTTTGCCTTACAAACACAAGGTACAGAGTTTGAATCTCACAGGGGATAACTGGCTAGGCTTAAAATGGCTCACAGGGGCAGTTAGCCTAGTACTAACCTATGAACCATTCTTGGGATTTTTATACACCCTCCTGGAGGAACCTGGGGGAGGGGTTGAACAACTGTCAGTACCAGATTCAAGTCAACCAACCACGGCACAATACAACAACTAGAAGAGATGATTAAAAAGACTGGAATTAAAATGATAGTAGAAGACTTGACAGGTCCTAACAATTGTAAAATAATAACTAATCAGGCTGGGGACTTCAATATATACAATTTTTCTGAGACCAGTATCAACGAACAGGTGGCTGATGTATTAAGCAAAGGACTTACATTTATTCCCATCATTAAAGCTAATCTAACCAATATATTATTGGACTTAAAGTTATTTTTAAGGAAACTGAATTTCAAACTATTGTTTTAGGAATGTTTTCAGCCAAGGAAAGATTAGAAGATTTCTAGTACATACAACCCACCCCTTCATCCGGCATTACTAACCTTCAAAAAGATATGTGAACTAGACATTAGGGAAAGTGTGTCTTGTAGTAATAACAATAGGATCCCTTATGATGATTTAAATACAAATGAACATTCCATGCTAAATTACTTAAAACAACTGAATGTAAGAATAATGATGCTAGATAAGGAGTGGGGTTGATTATAATAGACCTTTACCAGTATAATAATAAGATGTCTGACATTTTAGGCTCTGGTACATATGCACTGCTATCTAAAAATGAAACAAATGGTGTGTATAGGCAGATTAATTTGCATATTCAGGATTCATTTGTAGACCAGAGGATAGACTTGACCACCATACAATTACTTGAATATGACACCCCCTATAATACCTATAATTTTTGGGGTCCCCAAAATACAAGGACATATCCAATCCATCAATGTGTCCTATAGAGGATGAGAAATATTCCATTGCTTACTCCTGTGCTAAACATCTCAATAATCAATTGATATGGTTGTTGAAGGATGAGGTACACATATGTAAACATTTCTAGTATTTTTTGGAAATAGTAAACCAGTTGAAGATTGATGCAAAAGATGTTTTTTGATGATAGATGTAAAGGATCTGTATATATAATGGGTGTTTGATTTTTTATGGGTAAAAGGGGTAGGACAGGATGACATCAACCTATATGAAGAATTGTTTGACATCATCCTTAGAAATAATTTTCTGTATTTTGATGGTAATTACAACTTGCGAAAAACAGGGCTGGCAATGGGGTCACCTTGTGGGGCTATTTTTGCCAATATAGTTATGGCCCATTGGGAAAGGAATTTTGTATTGAATAACAATTTGGTGATGCCTAAGATTCAGGTGTATGTGCGCTACCTGGATGATATTTTTATAATTTGTATGGGTGGAATGAATAATATACATGTTTTATGCAATACATTAACAGTACAACCTATTTTTTATCTTTTACTCAAGAGGCGAATTTTGAAAAATAGCCTTATTTGGATGTATTGCTGGAAAAGGAAAGAAAGAATAAAACATACATTTCTAGAAATTTTAGAAGGAAAACTTATTTCAGTACCTTCTTACACTTTTCGAGTTCCCACCCATACCATTAAAAGAAATCAGAAGTCAAAGGCAACTGGTCCAGGCAGCCAGGATAGTAATATTGGAACATCTTTTCCTAGAGGAATGTTCCAATTTGATAGGAATGTTTACTTTGAGAGGTTATCCAGACCAGTTGTTACAAGAACTGGTTCATGAAGTGTATAAGAAAAGAACAACTGGTCATTTTAGACCCATCCTTAACGGGAAGGAACCCGCTAATATAGGGACCAATTCAGTAATAGTCATCACATTTTGGAAAACAATAAATTTAACAAAGTGGCTAGCATTGATTTTCCGATAAATTTTATCACCCACTTATAATGGACACTGTGATAAACTGAGAAGAATTTTACATAAGAATTGGAAACTTATAGAAGAGGATGGGTACATCAGGGGCAAAATCAGCAATAAACCTCATATAGTGTTTTGAAGAGGCTATAACCTTTAGAATATCCTTGAAAATGAATAAGATAGCCTACTCTCCAAATTGTCTGGATTCCTTTAATATTAATAAAATGTCAAATCTTAAAGACAATGATTTAAAATTCTGGCACCAATTTATAGATAAAAACAAAATTTAAAATAGCCACCGAACCAACCAATGATGCAGGAAGCCACAATCCACATATAAATGATAAAACAGATAGCTTTATTGTAGGTTAGTGCTTTCGTGGTGATGCACACCACTTCTTCAGACCATAACAACATTTAAATCCATAATAAAATATATACTATGTTTGATTAGTCAACAACCAGTCAAAAGCTACAGACAATTGCCTTCTGTTAAAGGTTTAAAGTATATATATATATATATATATATATATATATATATATATATATATATATATATATATATACCATAGTTTTACAAGAAACTACCTGTATAATATTATATAATTTTATAAAATAATTTTATATAAAATACTTTTATATAAAAATAACAGCTGATGATACATATCTATACATACAGTATAACTACTTAGAAAGCATTCTATTCTTCAAGATAGGTTTTAAGGAGATTCTATCATTCAGTCCCCTCCCTCTATCAGCTCTTAACCTAATAATCCATCTGGTCTCAGATGTTTCCGTCTTATTGATTATGCCCCCCCCCCCCGTTCATTTTCCCTGATCTTTTCTACTCCAAGGAATCTAAATGTACGTGTAGATCCCTTTATACAAACATGTTTGGCTAGAGTGTTAAAATGGCATTTCTGATATTCAATAGATGTTCCCTGATTCTAAATCTTTGGCAATATGAAATGCCTGCTCAGCATTTTACATAGGAAAGACTAATAGGGAGCTTAGATTTAGAATCAGGGAACATCTATTGAATATCAGAAATTCCACTTTAACAAAACCTTTAACATTCAATAATGTATTAACTAGTAGGTAATTGTCTGTAGCTTTTGACTGGTTGTTGACTAATCAAACATAGTATATATTTTGTCACAGCACACCTTTAAAATAAACAACACCACACACATAAAGCCATTTGGCAACCTTTTTGAATATTAATAGATAATAAACTTTATTCACACAGAAATAACAACAATTATCTTCACTAATAATGATCTCAGGGCAGCATACCTACTCACCCCGCCAATCTTTAATAGGCAGCGTACCTGCTCACCTCCTGCAAAACCAACCTTTAACCAATGAATTCTCCTTTATTCAACTAGTGTCCAGCAGCTCACTTACTCCGCCATACAATGCAGGACCACCTTTCTTAGAGGGGGAACAGAAGAGGACAATCCTGTCTCTCTTCTCTGCCACCAGCCTGATCCCAGCTATTCCCCTCCTAATTCCTAGCCTCAACCATACCCTCTAAAAACAGCTTCAAGTGAAGATTAAACAAATCCAACCCCACCTTGTTCAAATACACCCCATCATATCAATACCAGACATCCTCCCCATCCCCCAAATCTTTATGTTCAATAGTATGCATCCCAAAAATTCAATCTATGGTTAATAAACGTCCTTACCCTTTCAATAGCCCTATAACTATAAGCATTCCTCCAACACAAACGAGGCACCAACTCTAACCAAACATCCATACCTGGGTACAATGACTGCAACCTCAACAAATCCTGTAGAATAATATCTACTAATCACTTCTTAGAAAGAATTCCAAGATCATTGCCTCCAAAATGAATCACTAATATGCGAACAAACCCCACCCTCAATTTAACCTGTTCAAATTCATGCAGCAACCTATTCCTCCTAAGACCCCTAACCCCATGCCAAGTCACTGACCATCCTAAATGGAATAAACCCCAATTTTTCCCATCTTCCCTGACTAATGACCACTTCTCTGCTCAGTGGATATACGAGTGCCCCAGGATGACAATCTGCTTCCCTACAAAAGAAGAAAAGAAAGTCATTAATCAGACCAACAACTTTTATCTAATATATGTTAAAAATGCATTTGAAGACCACCTCCCCACTCTTTTAATAACTTCAATGGAACTGGCTTCTCTAGCTAAATCTGAAGCCCTGCAAATTCAAAAACAGTGAGCTGCAAACCTATCCACTGGAAATCCCATGCAATGTAAAATCCTAATCAATCATATGAATCTACTACTTGACACCATCTTCCCATCCACTGAGCAAAAAATTAACTCAGATAAACTCCCTATCTGCCTCCTCATGAATACCTTGGCCCACCTTACTAGACAAAGGCTAGCATTCCTGTCAGGCTTAAGCACCAGCAATAAACTTTTACCCAGTTGATCTGTCTTACTCTTCCATAACACAATAGTAACCTCTCCCTCACCTATGATAATGTCCTTCCATCATAAAGAACCTTACAACTCAGAAACACAGAAGGTGCCAAAATATAGCCATATACATAATGTGCCCCACATGAAATAATCCAAAGACCCACCTTGTAATAGTGCTAACCCTTTCAATAAAACTTTCAATACCACCCTTGTCAGCGGCCATCACATATCCCTACATTCCCCAAACACTCTCCACTGCCCCCCTCAACATCCACCCTACTGTCCATGACTTTGTAAAATCCTGCATCCTTGATACCCTAGCAAAAATGCTAATAGCAGCCAAATCCACCCTGACCATCTGTAATGACTTATCTAGTCCCCAAGCTTGGGCTACATATCGCAAAAATAATTCCTCCGACCATACCCCTTCCTCTTCTGGCAACTGCAGAACAAACTGATCAAAATTAGAAAGAGTCCTACCGTAAGCCTTCTTTGTAGAAGAAGCCCAAGAATGACACACCACCCTCCTGGCTACCTTGATCCATGGTTCTAAACCTCCTCTGGCAGGATTTCTGGTACTTCGTCCACCCCTGGAGCCAACAGCTGAAACCTGCAAAACTGAAATTGGGACAAGTTATCAGCAGTATCATTCTTTACACCAGGCACGTGCACTCCTGTAAATGAAAAATCGATTAACAGACTCTGCAAAACCAGTTTACGTAATGCTAACAGCAACAATCCCAACTTAGCCATTTTCTTTTGTAGCACCCTCACCAAGCCATATTGTCAGAATGAAAATCTACTCGCTTGTCCCGAAAATGCTCCTTTCACACTACGGAAGCTACCCATGTAGGCATCAACTCTAGGAAGGCCACATCACACCTCCATTCCTCTTTTCACACCTGAGGCCATTTAGTCGCAAGCTACTGACCTGCAAATTAGGCCCCCATACCAGTGCCCCCAACTGCATCTATAAATAACTGAAGTTCCTCCTGCCCAACCAGTCAGACTGCCAGAAAGAGTTCCCATTAAAATGTCACAAAAAACTCTCCCACAACAACAAATCCTCCCGCACCAAGTTGGACACCCTAACACAGTGATGTTTAGTCCGACCTCCTTTCAACATAAATGCCACCGACGTACAAAAGGGGTGCCCTGGGTGTACTGCTTGACAGGCAAAATTCAAAAGCCCCAACAACTCCATGACTGATCAAATCCGTATCTTATCCTTGCCCAACACTAAACATATCACCGTCCTAAGCCTCTCTATCTTATCCTCAGGCAGACAAAACAGTCCCTGCTCTGCATCTACCATTAATCCCAAATATTCTAACACTCTCGCCAGACCCTCCATCTTATGCTGGGCGAACGGTACCCCCAGCTCCTCGCACATGCTCACAAACTCCCACAAACCTTCCTGTGCCCCTGCCCATCCTTTACCCACCAGTAGAAAATCATCTAAATAGTGCACTGCCTTTTGCATTCCAACTCACTGCTGCCATACCCAATGTAATACCGTACTAACCTTCTCAAACGTCGCACATGCCACTGGACTACCCTAGCCTTGTCAAAATAGTACTTTTCACCTGCCCTCATCCCCAGCAATGGCCAATCCTCTGTCCTAATTGGCAGCAAGCAAAAGGCATACTCAATGTCAACTTTCACCAGCCATGGCTCCCGAAATTCCCTGATCACTTTCACAGCATCATCCAAGGATACATAATGCACCCTGACTCCCTCCTTTGCAATAACATCATTCACTGAATTCCCTTCTGGATGAGACAAGTGATGTATTAATCTGAATTCCACAGCCCATTTCTTCGGCACTAACTCCAGGGGTGACACCTTGTAATGACTGAAAGGCAGACTGTTGAAAGGACCCAGTGAATGCCCTACCTGATGCTCCTTCTCCACCAATCCCTCCAAAATGTCCTCTTTACCTCACACTGATCACAGGTTCTTACAACCCCCCCCCACCACCCTCACACTGGATTTAATAGAAAACCCCCGATGAAACCCCTGTAATATCTCATTCTTAATTGCATGGCCAAGAAACCACCTAAGCATACCCTGCAGAACCTCCACCTTAACATGGAATGGTGCGCCTTCCCCTATTCCCTCTAAAGAACCCACTTCCCCGAGACCCAAAAAAATTACCCATACCCCGCGCCAGATGAAACCCTTGCAAAGTGAGAAACTCACCCTCATGAGTCATAACATTGGAATTCAATGCGGAAAGGTCTTGCCAACCACAAAAAATGGCCGAATGACTCCCTCCACATCTTGAGCAAGTGTGTGCAAATTTGCACCCTACCCAAAAACAAGAGCCACTATTGAAAGACCAACACACACCCGCTCCTTCTCCCCCACTCACCCTCCTGTTAAAGCCACCATAACTATCTATCATTGTGGCTAACCACCTCCCAATATAGTGAATGGTCCACCGCCTTTCATTTGTGGAAACGCTGATCATACAATAGCCACACATTCCCCAGCCATAGCCATTGCACCTTCTGAATAGTAAGGAAATAACCTAAAAGTGGTAGGGCGAATGACCCATCCTTCTCCAGCTGCACAGCCATATAGTACATAAAGCCAACCACCTAATCATCCCACGTCCTAGGGTGAGGCTTACCTACCCTATTCCTACCCAAAGCCGCTAATGCTGCCAGCAAGTCCTTACTATTAGCTGACTCTGCCTCCACTAACCGCTGGATCCCTTCCACATCAATCAGCTCAAATACATCAACATATTCCCCTTTTCAAATTTTTTCTTTTACCTACCCTGGAATATGCGGAGTCAGAAAGACAGCTTCTACCTCCTGTCTCAAGGCTTGGGTGGCTAATCGGTCCCCCAGCCGCAGCCCAAAGTCTGGGCCTATGTCCAAGTCTAAAGCCAAACTATCTCCAGAACCTACACCAACCCCAGTTGCATCCCCAACAGCATACCCGGATACCTGTGCCATCCCCCTCTCTGCACCCGCTATCACTTTCCATCCCCTCACAACATCCCCACCTAGTAATTCCCCTTCATCTGCACTCCCCCCAAGATCCACATTACTCCCTTCCCCAGCCAGCACTGATGAAGCAAAACCATTACCTGCATCTCCGTCTTGAGACGTACTGGGAGCCGATGCCTCTACTGCATTCACCTGCTTTGCTGTCCACTGCCTCTTTCCCTGGGCTGGGGTTCTCAATGTGGTATGTCACCTCTTCTGACCTGGAGCCTGTTCCTGTTCCATTACTGCCTCAGATGTCGCCACCTCCTGAAATAATTCCTCAGCCTAAGCCCCAATAGCTTGCCACCACTGACGTAGTTCTGGTCAGTTAGCCATCTGTAAGAAAAGAAACACATAAAATTAATACCTCTCCTTGGAGCAATTCCCTATCCCCACGCCAAACCCACCTTATTCGCATTGCCCTACCTTAGCCTGTGGGGAGTGGGGGAGAAAAAAAAAATCATCATGCTAAAATTCCCTTGAATCAACCAGCCGTAGCCAGTCCTGCACCCAGGACCCCATACCTCTCAACCTCTGTGCAAGAACACTTGACAAAGCCTAAATGGTGTGAGGACAAACAGGGAATAATTTTAAATAATGATCAACCCAGTGACAATTAATACCTTCTAAGTTTGTATAAGCCTGCAACTGTATCGCATAACCAGTGCTGTCATGTCTTAAACCCAGGACCAAAGCAATTCACCACTACACCATCTGAGATGTTGAGGGCTCAGCCAGGGCCCCAGCGCTGTAGCCACCACAATCTCACCTGACTCTCACATGGTCCCCCTGCACTCATCCCCTATCTGCCCACATAAACTCCCCCTGACCAGACTTGAATCCAGAACTCTGCACACCTTAGTCAAAGCAATTTAACAGCAAGCCCTCAGCTGGTCATAAACAGTATGATATTCCCGCTCACCTCCTGCTTTTCCGTTGATTGTCTCACACCAAAATATGCCTACTTCCACTCAGCCCTAACACCTAAACCTGCTATAAGTCCCTCCCTCCCCTACATCACTTCCCCTAAGCTCCCTTTCTCTTTCACCCTTTAATAACTACACCCAAAGCCTACACTCTAACCTCCCTACCAAATCACTCAACCATTAACTTCCTAAAGCTATACCCCTCAATTGTATTACCCACACATGGGACCAGGACAACTTAGTTTGTCCCAAACTTAATTTATCATGGTTTTACATGCTGATATGGTCTGAAGAAGTGGTGTGCATCACAAGGAAAGTGCTAACCTACAAAAAAGCTGTTTTTTATCTTTTATATGTGGATTGTGGCTTCCTGCATCATTGGTTGGCCCACTGAATGTTGTTGATGACTGTCTTGATTATTTCATTTTTCAATGGGCCATTTATTCTATCTGTGACTTTATTTGTGGCTATAAAAACAAAATACAATCAATACATTTCTTTTAGCCAGATATAATGTTAGTCAAGATAATGGGTTATGTTACAATCACTATGACAATTTATTGAATGTAAAGTAAGAGTATCAATAAATCTAGAAACAGATTCTTTACCAAAACTTTTACAACTATTTATGTGTTGTAATTTGATGAACATTGAACATAAACTGAGCATATCATCTATATACAAAATTCTACGTAATGAATTTTTAACCTTTGATTCAGCTTT
Source organism: Protopterus annectens (assembly GCF_019279795.1). NCBI lineage: Eukaryota > Metazoa > Chordata > Ceratodontiformes > Protopteridae > Protopterus > Protopterus annectens. The sequence goes on along the minus strand of NC_056736.1, from coordinate 812,553,843 downwards.
TTGGGACGACTCTATAAAGGTTAAAAAGGAACCTTTGTCAAACTTTCACTCCATGTTCCTAAGCACCCTGGAAACTACTAGGGTCCAACCCAACACTCTCATACTAGGTGACTTCAACTACACCTCCATCAACTGGTAAAACTACTCATGCACTAATACACTGTCCCAACGCTTCCTGGCATTCATCAATTCCAATGCCCTGGACCAGCTCATTCTTACCCCCACTAGAGGAAGCACCATCCTTGACCTGGTTATTACTAACATGGGCAACTGTTGCTTTACACCAATAGCCAATTCCTCACGGGTTAGATCTGACCACAAACTAATCACCATGGAAATCCACATCTCACCCCACCCCAAAGGTAACCACCATGAGAAACTTCTCCAAAGCTGACTTTGGGCTCCTAAAAACAGAGGTGGTTAACTTCACGGCACCCATGTCAACTTAAAATAGATGCCTGACTTCCGAGTCATAGACAGATGCACTGTACGAACACGTACATAAATGTATGGAACTAGCCATACCAAGCAGAACCAAGATGCTCTGCTCCAAGAAAGGAAGTCAATCTGGTGGTCCCCTGCCATTAATGAACTCTACAACAGAAGGAAGATACTGTTGCAGAAAAAGGTGAAGTCCCAAGACTGGAAAAACTCCCTTAATAGCTTCATCAAAAAGTTGAGATTCCTCATCAAAACCTCTAAAGCCAGCTATGAAAGCAGAATTGCAGCAGACACTAAAAATAACCACAAAGCCTTCTATAGTTATATCAAGAATCTCCATGGCAATACCCAGGTTTGCTCTGAGTTACTGCACAATGTTACCTCCAATACTGAGCCAACAGATATTGTCAACATACTGACCGACAGATTCGGTGACAACTTTACCCCTTTCTCCCCCGCAAAGGACCAATCATAATACTGGAGGCATGCCAGGCACCCATCATTACTGCAGCACAGGTTAAAGCTGCATAGTCCAAGGCCAAGAATACAGCTTCCATGGGACCCAACAATATCCCTGGATGTGTTCTACATGAACTACAAAGTGAACTAGCACCACATATGTGTGCCCTGTTCACTCACAGCCTCACTTCAAGCTTTGTCCCTACTGAATGGAACACTGCTACAGTCATCACTCTCCATAAAGGGGGAGCGACTACAGACCCTGGGAATTATTGCCCCATTAGCCTAACAAGTCTGATAGGTAAGGCTATGGAGTGCAACATCATGGACCTAATTAACAAGGATATAAGGAATCTCCAAACTCTAGATCCCATACAATTTGGTTTTGTGAAATGTAGATCATGCCTGCTCAACCAGGTTGACTTATTTGAGTCAGTCACCAGAGCTGTGGATGAGGACAAGGCAGTTCATACAGCCTACCTCAATCTGGCTAAGGCCTTTGATACCATTCCCCACTCAGGAAATATTGATAAACTCACCAAACTAGGCACCTATCCCTATATCACTAGATGGGTTGCAAATTGGCTCACAGATAGAACACACAATGTGAAAGTAGCAGACTCCAAGTCAGACTGCCAACCAGCCATGAGTGGAGTCCCACAAGGATCAGTCCTGGGTCCTGTTCTGTTTGGCATCTACTTCTCAGAAGTCCAGGCCAACATGGAGGGACTCTGGCTGACCAAGTTCGCAGATGACTGCAAGCTGGGAGCCATTATTAACTCCCCAAGTGATGTAGACATTCTATAGAAAGGCCTCACTGAGACCAATGACTGGTGTTGAAACCATGGCCTTAAGCTTAATGCCAAAAAATGCATTGTCATCCCCTTTGGGAAAAACTTACCACTAATTACCACATTGATGGGTGCCCACTGAACACTGATGGTGTTATAAGAGATCTGGGGACACAGATTGACAGCAACCTCTCCTTCAACCACCACATTGCCACTGTGGTCAGAAAGTCCTTCTATGTGGCATATCTCATTACCAAGAGTTTTGCATCCAGGAAGAAAGAGGTCATCATCTCTCTCTACTCTTCCCTCATTCATCCAGTCATCAAGTATAATGCCCATTTGACATGTACCTCATTAGACACATTCAACAGCTGGAAAGGCCACAAAAGTACCTCATGAAAAGGATCCTAGGCCTTAAACAGATGTTCTACATGGACATTCAAAAAACACCAGCTATTCTCTGTCTCATATTGTCTACTAAGATGCAATCTCTTCTTGACTTACAAAACCATGTCTGTCAAGCTCTGTTAGAAATGTTACATCCAAAGAAATTCCAATCCCTCTGCACCACATGCTCCAGAGACATCAACATCATTACCACAATCAACAGAACATGCTGGAGAGACAGGTTCATAACCCAGCAACTGCCCATCCTCTGGAACAGATTTCCCATATTTGTCAAGCAGAGCACTTCACTGGCCCTCTTCAAGAGAAATCTTGATGAGTGGATGGGAAACATAAAGTTCACCTTGGAGATCACTCCAGTGGCTCTACTTGATAGAGGCACTGGAAACTAATGTCGGGTGGCACGATGCCAGGGCACTTCTATGGGCTAGGCTTGTAAAGGCTCCAGGGCCATTAGACTAGCAGACACCTATGAACCTATGAAATGAAAATAAGAAACAGTTATTAAATGCAATAAATAACACCACATCATCATTATATTTAAAATTATTTACTTGGAAATTTATTCATAGAAGTTTTTATAGCCCACAATAGATTGCACTTACATCCAAATGTAAAGAAACAAAATGTTGGAGATGTGGTGACATTCTGGAAGCTAACTGGTTTCATATGTCATCGGATGTAGAATTCTTACACATTATCAGAATGATTTTAGACATTTTATAAAAGCTCTGTGATCAGATAAGTGTCAAATCATTATTTTTTTTATTTTATTCAGTGTACTTACCCCAAGTGTAACCCCTAAACATCAGTTACCAGTTCTTTGGTCAATTTGGGTTATTGTCAGGAATATTATAACATTGAACTAGAAAAATAAGCAAGAACTTATTTGTACTAGAACATCTAATTTAACACATAAAAAATTGGTTGGCAAAAATTCTAATTTTATTAGATAGATATTAATGGTTCTTATGGATGCAGTCAAAAGTTGTCATGGATGATTGTATAAAGTGTAAACAGTTGTTTATTCAGTGTATATTGCATATTTTGAAGTATACTGATTGTCAATGTCTAACTGCAAAATCAAATACAAATTCCTGAAAAAAATGAATGAGGAAATGTGATTTTTTTTCTGCCCATACTATAACGTTATTAACATAAGAAGTGTGTTCACTGTGGTGGACTCCCAGTATAAAATTAAGGGTAAATATAATTGTGAGTCCAATCGAGTAGTATACCTAGCATTATGTGAGGTTTGCCCATGTTTTTACACTGGGAAGACTAAATGCAAACTGAAGGAGTGCATTTACAAACATGATTATAATGTAAGGAATCAGAAATTGAATAATGTCTTGGCAAAGCATATTCATAATAACGAAATCCATTTTTTAAAATATATGGCCATAGAGAAGGTAGTGGTGGAAAATAGAGGAGGTCCCTGGAAACTGTTTCTAGAGAAAAAAAATAACTGATCTGGCAACTCCAGTTGAATGGCTGTAGTTGTTCCAGTTTAAATGAATATTGCTCCATCAATAACCTGTTAAAATAAAAACATTAAATAGAGGATTTTAAAGGGATAACTGTTAATTTTATATTCTACACCAACACCTTTTATTTCTATATATTTATTTATTTAGAAATTGGGGGACCTATCACTATTTGAGATTATTGTGGGTGGAGTCCAAAGGAGCAGTGTATTTCATTTGATTTTAATTAATTTTATGTTATTGTATTATAGGTTATTTTAATTCAATTATGCCTTTGTAGTTTATACATTTTTTGATAAGGTGGGTAATGGTTAATACTTATTTATTGCTTAGGATTTAGCTTTGAACTGTATAACTACTGATTTTTATAGGACAGTTGTTTAAGAATAGTAAGCAGGAGGAGTTACTAAATTTTGCTCTCAACCAATGAATTGCTTATTTAATATAGAGCTGGTAAATGTGGACTATTTAATTGTTGTGATTTTTAAAGTGACGAAGATCACATAAAGATACAGAAGTAGACAAAAGCACTTATCTCTAATATAATAATAAAAATACCGGTTTAAGTTTGTGGCTACGAGTAAAGTAAGTTAGCTCTTTCAGAATATCAGATCATGCCCATGTCGTAGTGATTATTGCCCTGCTCCAGAATCTACAGGGACCAAAATACTGACAGTTTCTAACATAGCACTGATCCAAGGATCTAAAGAAAGAGATAAAATCGTATTTTGTAAATCAAAATAGAGAAAAACAGTGCAAGTATGCAGTGAACTTGATGAAACATAAACAATCAGAAAGAAAATTGCCTACTGTATTAGCAGATGAGATGTTAAAATACTAGAACCTTTATTTAGAGATGCAGAAGTATTAGGATCACAAGATATTTACAACAAGCAGCAGTGACATGTATATATTATGCACTTACCCCACAAGCCACAAGAGTGTTAACAGGGAGGATGAGGCAGCAGTAAGTGAGAAGACAAATACTCCAGCTAAAAACTGAAGATTTTGGTCAGTGTGTGATTAAATAAATTAGATATTAGGTATCTTTAAAATAAACTACCAGCAACTGCATATGGCACAAAATGACAAGCAAGTTATAAAGGAACAGGTGAACATATGCTTGAGTGCTTTATTATTGAGCCAAAAATAACAGGATAGTTTAACAAAGGAGATTGGAGAGGAGGAATTGGGAGAGGGGGGATTAGGGTCCTACCAGCAGGGAAATCTGCAGGCATGGAGGGCAGACCTATTGAGGCTTAGAGGATAGCTCAGGATAAATTAATAGAAGTTTGTAGGCCACTGTTGAATTATGTTGTGCAGTTTAATACAGTCCCCAAGAGTTGGACAGAAAGATTAATTGCCACCATTCACAAAAAGGGAAGAGACCCACAACTTGCAAGTCGTTATTGCCCAACCACAATATTAAACCATGAATATGGGATTTTTATGTCTTTATTGGCTAGATGTCTGAACAAAGTTGCTGCCAAAGTAGATTCATCTGGATCAATGTGGTTTTGTTAAAGGATATCAATCCTTTGATAATATAACAAGGGCCCTTATGATAATTTATGATGCTAATCAGAATAAAATTCCAACAATGACAATATGCGTACATGCCGAGAAGACTTTTGATTCGGTTGAGTGTTCATATTTGTTTTTATCATCACAAAAGTCGGGAATACTGGAAAGGTGGAGCTGACTACTGAAGATGATATATGATGGAACAACAGTATTAGTCAAAACAATGGCCATGCTATCAGAAGCATTCACTGACTAGAGGGACCAGGCAACGGTGTCTACTTCAAAACATTCAGTCATTATTGCCTTTTTCTAAAGTTCAGTGTTAATCCTAATTTAAGTGTTAAACACCTATCAAAAAATCTTTGCCCCCATTGCCAATATTTAAAAAAAAAATAAATCAACAAATGTTCAAACACACACATATATGGTTGACTATCAAAATCCTGAAGGGAACTTAGTCAACTTTTGTCACATCGGAGTATAGTTTCAAAGTGTTTGAAAATCGAACAGAAACTTAGGGAAGTTGTATCATTAAACACCAAACAGCAAATGAAAGCCAACGGTCAAATTTTCAAAACAACAAATTTTGAACCATCTATATTAATATGGTTTGAAACTGGGATGTGAAATAGTTTTTCATTTTGCTGATATGGTTCAGCGATGTGAATACTGCACAAGTGCCCTTCAGGATTTTGATAGTACAGCTATATATATATATATATATATATATATATATATATATATATATATGTGTGTATATATATATATATATATATATATATATATATATATATATATATATATATATGGATTACTTTGTGCTCAACAACATGCCTTTAGATACTCCTTTAATACACAGACAGTATTGCTTTCTGTCAGTGATTTAATCTATACCAGTATTAATGAAGGACTCATTTCTACATGCATTTTTGTAGAAAAAGATACACTTTTGAAAGAGTAAATCATATCCACTTTCTCCAAAAAGTGCAAAGATTCAATTTTAGTGAAACCACTATACTCTGGTTCAAAATCAACTTGCAAAATAAACATTTTCAAAAATTTGCTAATAGCTCAGTATCTGAAAAAAAGCACATTGAAAATAGAAGTACTGGAGAGTTATTAAACATGACTTACCCAACTATAAAATTGTCACATACACAAGTGATGTACTTCTACTGGAAGCTTGCAAAACCCACGGACCCTTTCAAAATGTCAGAGTAGATGTATAGACCTTTGTAACTGGTTGAACAATAAACTATAGATCAATAGCTATAAAACACAAAAATAATGTCCTGATCTTTTCTTCTGCAAGGGACTGTCCACACTTCCTCCCATGGTCTTAAGACACATAACAAAATACTATACCATTAGTTACAGAACAAAAATATATTTGTGTAACATTTTAAATAAATACTGAACCTGATGCTGAAACACATATTTGAGGAAGGTGATAAAAATAGAACACTTTAATACTGTACTGCCTAATTACCACTATAGAGGTACCATGTAATTTGACAGGGTTGAGTCTGTTTTAATATTATATAGCAAATACCCTTGTGGATTGTTGGTCATTGCTGCAGAAGAAACATTTAAAAGTGCCACAGAATACTACATTAATTTGAGGATAGTCTGAGAATAATAATTCCATTTGTACGTGAACATATGTAAGGGGGTCAAAGCTGCACAGCATAGAGTGTATAATAGGAAAGGGCGGGTCAGAGAATTCAAAGCTGGAGAACAAGTATTACTTTTGGTCCTCTTCACCAAAAACAAATTTTGACTAATTGGCAGGGCACATATGAAAGAGAAAAAAACTAAGTGATGTAGACTACATGTTTAAACAAAACAGATACACCATATCAGTATATTAAAATCATGTAAAAAAAAAACATACCACCCTATAGTTAGCTTTATGGTAGAAATAAACAGGTCTAGTGACGAAGAAAAATTAAAATCTATCCCTGCAGTTCAGGTATATTACACACTACCTAACCCACAGGAACTAGAAAAAAGAGTTTCTGTTAAGAAATAAAGAAACAATTTCAGAGCTACATGGCATAACAGACCTGATCTGGTACCATATTGAGAACACTTAAGAGGAAAACAGTTAATTTAAAATCTTTCAGAATTACAGAATCACAGAGAAAAGCTGTGCAAGATGAGGTACAGATGATGTTTAAGAAATGGAAGAATCAAAAAGCAAATGGAAGCATTGCTTCTGAATTCTGAGGGAACAATCAGGCTTTGCAACATTTTTAGGAAGATGAACAGCACTTCAATGATAGACAGTTAACCATTGCCTAACGTTGACTGACTAATAAAAAGGATGGGAAAGGTAAGATGCTTGGCCAACTCGCATCTAAAAATGGGATACTGGTTGGTCTCACTAATGGCTGAAGCCAAGGGAGAAAAGGGTATTTTCAATGTCTGAGAGATTATTCCAGTATACCATCCTACCTTTTGGGCTTGATGATGCCGCTCTGACCTTTCCGAGACTTATTCACAGAGTCCGAAAACCAAATGTTAAGTATACTGTTGCTTAACTAGACATCATGATAACATATTAAGAAGATTATGACTCCCATTTAACTAAAGTCCAGGCTGCACTAGACTCTTTGAAATTGTCTGGGTTTATTACCAATTCCTCCAAGAAAAGGTTAAATATGACCGAGGTAAAATATTTGGGTATGTTATTGGTACAGAGATTGTTAGGCTCCAGAAAGAGAAAACTGAAGTTATTAAAAGTTGTTCTACTCCCTGCACTAAGAATCAAGTAAAATTAGTATTGGGGTGAGTGTTACTAAACATTTCTGTCCAAAATTTGGATGCTGTAGTGGCGCAGTGGTTGCGTTGTCGCCTCACAGCAAGAGGCTCCCAGTTCGATTCTCAGCTGGGGAGTCTCCTGTGCAGAGTCTGCATGTCCTCCTTGCAATCGTGTGGGTTTTCTTTGGGTACTCTGGTTTCCTCTCACATTACAAAGACATGTGTCTGGAGCATTTCTCCCAGGGTCTCTGCTGAAAATTGGCTTTGTTCCATATCGGACTTTCCCGGTAAACAAATAAAAAAATAGTGCTCTATTTTGCCTCAATAGCCTGCCATCTTACAGATTTATTACAAATTGCATTTTAAGGTTAAATTGACATTGGGGCAGATAATGCCTTTAACAAGTTAAATGAATATTCTGTACAGAGTCTGTCTTAGGCTCTACAGATTTATGTAGGCCTTTCCAAGTTTATACATGAGCCTATAGGGCTGTGCTGCCCCAGACTTGTGATTGAGAGGAGCATTCCATATGCATTTTCAGTGGAAAGTTAAGTATAGCCAATGTCACATACTTCAGCATTGAGCTGGAATGTTTGGTAATTAAGAGGGTGCAAATATAACATAGATAAATCAAGACAACATGAATTGATGTTAATATCTGGGGCCTTGAATCCTCCTATTGTGACATACAGAGTGGTGCAAAAGGAAGAAAGATGGAAAGGCAATTCTAGACTTTTGTCTGGCAAATGGATTGTTGATGACCAGCATATGGTCACAAGATTACATGCAAGAGTGGTAGATTTTCTCCTGGTAAGGAAAGAGCATTGGGATAGAATCAATGATTGCAAAGTCATCCTCAGTAAAACAGTTGGCCCACCGCATAAATCACTATTTGCCACAATCAGATGCAAGTAGTAGTCAGAGAAGGCTGTAAGTTCAACAGAGACTAGGCTGAAGACCTAAAAGTTTACTGAAGTGAAGACACACTAGGAAAAACTCAGGGATCTAGCCCCACAAAAAGAAAAGGAATAACAGTAAACAGGTGGCAATGAAGAATGGTAGTACCTCAAAACAGCACGTGTGAGAACTATAGAACAGATATGCAGCTGAGCCAGGTGTGAAAATAAGGTACGAGGAAAGCCGGTGGTGGAATGCAGAAGTCCAGGAAGTCGTTATAAGAAAAAAGGAGTGCAGGAAAATGTGGGATACTGTAAAGACAGTCCAGGCTAAGAAGAAATGTTGGTTGGTTAAGAAAGGGACCATACCTCTCGACTGTACAGATCCTCACAGAATGTCCAGATTTTTGCCTCATATTTTTGGTCTGTTTTTCATAAAATTCTGGTTTTCTGGCAAATTTGTGGCAAATCATTAAATATTAAAGGTAGAAAATAATGACAAGTTTCAGACTTCATACCCTTCCAAAAATGTATGCTAATGCAAAACCTGTTATTCTATCAACTTTCTAAGTTTATAAGACCAATATTTTAAAAATCTTCCCTATTTTTGGGCCTTTGTCTCACTTTTATTTATGTCTTTGTCGAGATTTCTTGCTTTAAGAGGTTGAGAGGTATGAAATGAACTAAGAGAGCATTTGCAGTAGCAAAGAACAAGGCAGCATAGGCACTCAACCAGCTTCAAGAAAGTGATTCAACAGATGGCAAAAGAAACTCTTTCAGGTTGCAAAGCAAATACAAAAAGATATTGCAGGCTGCAAGGCAAAGACAAAATGATAAAGAGTAGATTCACCAGACAACCTTCATAAGGAATGCCAGCAATAACTTGCTCATCAGTCCATAGGACATCAAAGGCAGAGGTAATGATTTCTTACAGGAGCATCTAAATGAAGAAAACCCTGCTGAAGCTGACATGTTTCAGACAGCTTACGATGAATGAAGAAGAGCTCACCCTAGAAGAAGTAAGAACAGCACTAAGGTGAAACTGAGAACAGCAACAGGCTTAGATGAGGACATGGCAGATATGCCCAACTCGTTAGGTGAGTTTGGAGAGAAATGGCTCTAGAGGGTACTCATAACAATATGTTCGCTTATTTGGGATTTGAGAAGTTATGTGGGCAGTGACCTAGCTTTTGACCAGAATGTGCCTATTGTTGTAAGAAAGTCCTTCTATATTGCACAGCTTCTAAACAACGGGATTGTGTCTAGATCTAGGGATATCATTGTCCCCCTTTACTCAGTCCTCATTAGGCCAGTCATTGAATATAATGCCCCCATTGACAACTATCTGAAAAAACACATGCAACAACTGGAACTCCCAAGGCCTAAACAACATGTCCTACATGGACTGACTCAAAGCTCTCTCACTATACTTGGTATCATACAGACTGCTAAGAGGTGACCATGCCTAGCATACAAGGCATCCTCTGAGCCATTACTAACTGATTTAGAGCATAACAGTAAGTCAAATGGCATCAGAAATTCTCATTCTAGAGATCTAAACCTTATCTTTGCCATTGCTTGCCAGGTTATTGGTGAAAAGGGTTCTGGGGTCAGTTAACTTATACAATTAACAAAGAAGTATAAATAAGTACATTCATTAATCAATCAATCAATCAATCAATCAATCAATTAATTAATTAATTAATAAAGTGGACATTATCCTTACTGAAATACTATTTTCTTCTTTGAGAATTTATGCTTGTTGCCAAGCATGACCATCTATAATGGCTAAGCTAACAAAAATATATGATTAGAAAACTCTGCATTCAGTCTCACTTCCAACAACCCTTTAAATTTGCAGTAGAACACAGACTGAGCTTGGCCCCACATAATACAACTGACATGTTTAGGACTTGCAACCCATCTACGTGAAAATGATTCGATGATTTTATGCTGTGTGGGAGATGGTTGATGGTTGTTACATTAAGAATAGTCTGGTCATCATTGCTAGATAGCTGTACTAGCCAATAAGCTCAGTAAATTATTAATACCTGATCTGTTATATATATGAAATAAACAGAGGTAATGCTAAAGTTTCAGAGAGATTAGCCTGTCATAAGGGGGGATTCTTTGCCTGGAATGAAGATTCTTGTTGTCATACCTGCAGGAAATAAAGGAATGTCTATGGAGTTTTCATGGGGAGACCTGGAAATCTTCCAGAAGAGGAATCAGTGGAGCCTGAGGAGAAGAGATTTTGCTTGAGAGCATGGGCACTGAAAAAATGATTTCTGTCTCCTGCTGAAATAGAAGGGAATTGCTGACCTTTTACCCGATAGTGGTAGTTAGTCCTTATTTCCTTGACAGTTTTGTACTTTGGCAAAATGTACTGTGAAGCAGAGATGTTGTCTAAATATCTTAGTTTCATATAAGCATTTTGCTTATTTGGTGCTAAACCTGTTTCAGATAGTTTAGAAGGCAATGCTGGAAAATTCTGGAAATTCAGGTTTGGTTTTTCAATAACAACTATGTATATATTTTTTATGGGACCCTTGTCTTCATTGTATTTAATAGACAGTACAGATAGACAGATATATAGATAGACAGATAGATAAAAAGATAGATAAACAGATAAGAAGATAGGTTTTATATTGATAGATACAGATACAGACATTCCATAGAGAAGATGTTCCTTAGAATTAAGGAAAAGTAGGCACCACTGATCAAAAATCAGCTAATTGAATTGTACCACCTTTTCCTGAGTTGAAATCACGGACATCTGGAGTGGAAAAATTGCATTTTCCCACTTCAGTTTGATTTTATGGTTGCCCTCTACAATAGAAAAAAATCTGTTTCAATCTTTTGAGGATAACACATTTGAGTTCTATCATTTGTTGTTCAGTGTTATGACATTATGACACTTTACTGAAATGTCATATACACACACACACACACACACATATATATATATATATATATATATATATATATATATATATATATATATATATATATATATATATATATATATATATATATATATATATATATATATATATATATATATATATATATACATATTTCGGATTCGATGGTTTACTTTGATATTATGAACAGAAATCATTTTGCCTTTCACAATATTGATAGTAAACCATGAGCCGGATCCAGGAACAGCCAGCAGGGGCCTGCAAGAGAGCTCCTAAAACGACTCTTGCACGGACAGTGTTAGATTATGCAAATTACCTCATTTGCTGCTGAAAGGTATGCAAATGAGGTAAATTTGCAATCCAGGAAACACTAACCTGTCCGAGCAAGAGTAGTGTTATTTGCAGAAATGTACTCGGTTGGCAACTGAGTACTGGTTTGCAAATAGCAAAACGAAGCCATGACAGCTCCACGTAAAGTATGCATCCAGTTGAGGAAGCATGCCAATGGCCAAATATATGGCCAGTGGCATTTATATGTGTTGCAAAATATAAAAAATTTTTTTTTCCTTGATCTCCAATATTTAAGCATAGTGCAGCACCGCGCAAACGTGCAGCACACTAACACATCAGAAAATCAAGAATTTAAAATCCACAAATATGATTTAATTCAAAATATTCATCTGCCATGCAAGTGAATGGCAGACTGAAGACAACATGGCTACTGAGTAGTGGTTGCTAAGGGGGGAAGCTCAGTCTGAGAGATGTAACCAGGTATTAGTAGGCAAAACTATGCAAATAAGGATAAGAATAGTGAATCCCAATATTTCCTGCTATGTGAACCATGTCCCTAGAGTGTAAGAGTAGGATAAGGGGAGTAACAGAGTAGAAGAAGATGGGTGACATCATGAAGGGGTATGTATCAAAAAGACTTTAAGCTTATTGGAGCAGAGTGGCATGTGTTTGCTGTAAGTTACTCAGGACTAGGAGAGGTGTGTCTACAGTTGTCTAAACTGAAACCCAGAAACCGAAGGTGTACGCCGTGGCTATCACTAAAGTTTCTTGCAAAGCTGCTTACACTGTATGCGCATGTGTGCATGCATGTGCACGCGTGTAAACCCGTCTAAGCCTGTGTGCGTGGGTGTGCACCCATGTAAGCCTGTGTTAGACCGTCTAAGCTTGTATACACAAATGTGCACCCGCCTAAGCCTGTGTAAGCTTGAGTAAGCCTGTGTGCGCGTGTGTGCGCTCGTGTGCGCGTGTTTGCGCTTGTTTGGCCGGCGCTGCCCCCTGTGGAAACAGAAAGGAAACATTTCTTATTATGCTCTTCGATGTCAAAATTGCTCACTGTAGCTAAGCAATGGGCACACCCGTGCAAAAAAACAGTTTACATTTTACAATTACAAAGGGATTTAGTATGTGGGGATGTGTAGTGTTTGCTATGTGTACATTTCAGCGGACTCCTCATTGCACTTGTCATTTTCACATTTATATAGTTGCAGGGGCATGGATATTTGGACTGCTCGGCAGTCCGACACGCCCCCTGCAGTCTTACACGCTCCGTGTTAGTCTTCCAGTTGAGTCAGCACGCCTTCATGAATATGCATGGCTTGCTGACGTCTTCCTCTTAGACTGCCGTTTCCGTGTAAGACTTATTTAGTCTTGCACAGAGGATTAGTGAATTCCTGCCCATGTATCTATATATATATATATATATATATATATATATATATATATATATATATATATATATATATATATATATATATATATATATATATATATATATATATATATATATATATATATATATATATATATATATATATATATATATATATATATATATATATCTATGGTTCTAGGTCATAAGATCGACAGCCACTTTCACCGACAACAGAAACATCGACACCACATTATCGACAAACCATAAACACGACACCTCACATGCCCGACAAACAAGTAACCGACGGTCCACAAACACGAAACCCCATACACTGCACACACCACAATAACAACAATCAACTAACAAAACACATCCCTTATCCAAAAACCACACACAGAACACAAGCACACCAAAATCCTCACAAACCCACACTAAACCTCTCACACACAACTAAGTACAACCCTAACCCAAACCCTTACCCTAAGGTCCGTCACTATCGCACACTCAGCTAACCCGCGCCCTAACCCTAACTCACTTAACCCACCCCTAACCCAAAAAATACCACTACCGCACACTTACATAACCCGCGCCCTAACCCTAACTCACTTAACCCGCCCCTAACCCAAAAAACTGCCACTACCGCACACTTACCGAACCCGCGCCCTAACCCTAACTCACTTAACCCACCACTACCGCACACTTACCTAACCCGCGCCCTAACCCTAACTCACTTAACCCACCCCTATCCCCACAAACTGTCACTATCCACACTTACCTTACTCGCACCCTAACGTCCGTCACCTCCGCATACTCACACAGCCTTCTTTCCAACTCACTATCCGTGGCGTTGGCGTCTTCATCCATAGCGTCAGTCTTCCGAGTGTCGATCATCTGGCGCCCGTTAATCCGTTGTCGGTTATATCGGCTGTCGATCTTCTAACCTAGACCCATATATATACATATATATGGGACTGCTTTATTTGATTGAAAACACATTTCACTGAAACTCATTTCATCAAAGCCTCATTTCATTGAAAGTGAATTCCCAGATCCTGGAATTAGTATGTATAGTAAGGGGGGGTGTGGGGGGCACAGCCTATTTTAAATGTTGTAAACCATATGCATAAATACTTACAAATCGAATGAATAACTGTTTCCAGAACAGAACCCAAACTATGTGGTGGGCTACGCCCTTCACACCCCCAATGTGGGGGGCTGTGCCCTCCACACCCCCCTAACTATATATACTAACTCCAGTATTGCAGTATCTTGGGGAACAGGGTTTATACCTTTTTAGACAAAATGAGTTTCAGTCAAATGAGTTTTCAGTGAAGTGAGCTTTCAGTGAATTGTGCTCAGTGAATTCAGTTTCAGTTAAATGAGGCTTTGACGAAATGAGTTTCAGTGAAATGTGTTTTCAGTCAAAGTAGACCTATATATATATATATATATATATATATATATATATATATATATATATAATGTATTGCATTTTGCTAGCATGTTTATAAGATCTCTGCCATTGTTATACCGTAGTACATTGAATTCTATATTGCCTGTTTTGTAACTACTTTGTAATTTCTCTTCCTTTGTTTCAATGTCATTGTTGAAATGATCTAAGAACCAGCTGTTTACCTGGCTACCAAAAGAATAAAAAAATAAATTAATTTCCTGAGGTGTTTCAGATAATATTGGATATATGCTGGTCGTATGGATGATAACTCCCAGCCAACCCCCCCCCCCCAAAAAAAACTGTGGCTAAGATGATGAAGAATATCACACATTTGCAGATGAGGAACATTGTCAAATATGTCTGAAGTATTAAAAGGATTCTTCCACTGCCTGAAAACATTTATTGCAGGACTGCAGTATGCACCTGAAACAAGCAGTCAGATATTTGTCATGTCAACCAGTTAAAATAGTCTGGTAGTAAACAAGCAGAGACAACATGCAAACATTGCAGTATAGCCTGAGATCCCCTTTTTAGCAGGAGGTAGATGGAAAGTCATCTGAGTGTTTGACTGCAGTGACAACCCATGCAAGCCACGTGTGCATACTTCACAGTGGAGTTGACAAAGGGACAATGCCTGATCCACAGCTATGGGTGATGGCACAGACAACACAGAATAAAACTGAAATATTCACTATCACACCAAGGTTATGCACTACAATGCATCGACTGGCCATGCTGTGCATCAGACATTACCATACTCAACTAGGTTAGAGATTAGGAATGGCATAGTGGCAGATGTAGAGGTGACTCCATCACTATCATATGGATAAATGTCAATGGAGGTAGATGCAGCAGCCAAATGGGTGAGTATCAGGATGGTGGAAGTCAGAAATCACATCCCCTTTTAATGTGGTGGAGCTGCTATAATAACAGTGGTCATATGTACCATGTGACTCAGCAGTTTAGGGGCTTGATGTGTCCTCTGTCAGGGAAGGCATAGCACTTTGGGAGTTTATATGAGGACCTGAAGTATTATCCCATACTGAGATCTACTAGATAGATGTCGTCCATAACCTGTATGATAGCCATTAATAGGCATATCACTTCATTAGCCAACAGGTGACATGGACAGTGTAGTACTATAAGAATTGGATAGATGTCTTTGGGCTGGAGCCTGTGGAATATCATTAGCTATGACTATGGAACGGCCATGATCAGGTGTTTTTCTTGTTGAGGATAGTGGTGACAGTGAAGTAATCTCTTGTACAGTGTGTGCCATTTGTGTAAGCCTGACCTTCACCCATCCCCCACCCATAAGGACTCATGCAGAGCCATAGGTAGTATAGTCTGCAGAGGCATAATGAAGAACAGTTGCAGCTTGCCTCATGGGTGGTCCAATGTCCTGCATGCCACGTCACTCTTTTGGTGTTGCAGGCTGTCTCAGATTCCATACAGCTGTCACACATCCTCATGTATGCTATCTAGTATGATGTCTCTCTGAATTGTTGACCTGCACATCTATTGACAGATGCCAAGTGAGGAACCCATGACAGGAAGAGATTAGAAATCAGGGAGATAATATCGACCAACATGCTTCTTCTCTATGGCTGTGCATGCACATCAGAGCCAGTACAGATGACAGATGTAATCTGTGGTGCTGACTGCTGTTTATGGCCTGGTTGGGACTCACCAGTACAAAACATTTATTTATTTTATTTTATTTTATTTTACATTTGTTGACCGGGATAGTCTGACTGGATACATGTTCATTTTCAAAGGAGGCTCGGGGAGAAAAGCTCCACATAGCAACACAACAGAAATTAATATAGTACAAACATATTTTACATAGATTGACAGAGCAAGCAATGTATGACAACAATTCATCTGTAATATAACATACTTACATTAATGTGTATTAAAGCATACTTAGATAGATAAATTCCATTGAGATTTCTTACGAAGATTATAGAGATGGTGCTAATCAGGAGTAGAGCAAGGATATAGCCAGTGTGATTTAAAATATTTTTTGAGACTTTTCTTGAATAGGGGTAGTGAGGATTCTTGGGTAATGTGGGCAGAAAGTAAGTTCCAAGTTTTGCCAACAGAGCTGGCAAACAGAGCATCCCCTGCCACGTTGATGGATTTAAATGTTAATTCCAGTAGTCTATTAGATCAGCGTAGAGGCCTGTGGGTATAATGGGGACAGATAATGTTTTTAACTCCACGTGAGTTATCTGGTTGGTTGAAGACTTTGTGTGCTACTATGAGCTGGTTGAACTGCAATAGCGTAGGCAGTTCAAGCCACCTTAAAGTATATAGATTATGACAGTGGTGTGTCCTATATGCCATGCTAGTAGCAAACCTAGCAATGTGGTTGTAACAGCAGGATAATTTATTTAGGTCAGTTTTGTTCATGTTTGTGAATAGAGGGGAGGCATAAAGAAGGGTAGAGAGTAAATGGGATTGGGCAATGACAGTTCTAGCAAGAGGTGTAAGGAAAGGTTTGATTTTATAGAGGGAGCCAAGCTTTTTATTAATGGTTTTGATGGTCTGATTGATATGAACATCAAATTTGAGGTTATTGTCTATAATAACTCCCAGGAGCTTGGTGTAGACTTCAGGAGAGATAATGGTGCCATTTTTAGAGTTTATGGTAAAGAATGGAGGGCAGGACCTGTGGGTGGGGGAGAAAAGAAGCAGCTTAGTTTTGTTTGGATTTAAGAGCAGTAGTTGATTAGTGAGATAATTTTCAATGGTAATGAAAGTGTTTTGGGTTAGTGTCATTAGTCCAGATTGAGAGGAGGCTGAGCAGATCAAAGTGGAATCATTTGCATATTGAATGCAGGTGGCATTTGGGATGACTGAGTGGAGATCATTAATAAAGACGGAGAAGAGAAAGGGACCTAATATAGAGCCTTGGGGGACTCCTAGGGTGATGGGTAGCTGGGCCGATAGTTTATCTTGCCATAGGACTGCCTGTTGTCTACCAGAGAGGTAGGATTGAAACCATTGTAGAGAGTGGGAATCTAAGGAGTTGGCCTTCAGAGTATGGAGAAGTAGTTGATGGTTGACCATATCGAAGGCCTTGAGTAGATCAAGAAAGAATGCTGAGGAAAGTTAGTGATTATTACGATTGTGGTTAACGATGTCGGAAAATGATAGGAGAGCTGAGGTGGTACTGAGTTATGACCTTAAGCCATGTTGGGAGTCAACTAACAATTTGTTCTGAATAAGGTGGGGCAAAGTTGTTTCTGTACACATTTCTCCATAATTTTAGTGAGTGGCGACAGAATGGCTGTTGGTCGGAAATTTGACAGTTCTTTGGAGCTACCTCCTTTATGGAGAGGTATAATATGGGATATTTTCCAGATTGCCGGGATGGTACCTTCGGAAATAGTTCTGTTGATCAAGATAAAGATAGGGTGTGCTATGATGTCAGTGGCTTTTTGCAAATACTCTGCAGGGAGGAGGTCAGAGGCTAGGGTGCTAGGCTTTAGTTTCTTTATTAGGGCTCAGATTAGGGGAGGAGGAATAGGAGGTTGAAAATTAAAGCATGGTTGAGTACTGGATATGACAGCACTTAGATTAGAGCAGGTGGGAGTGAGTTCATTGGCTAGAGACTGAATAATTTCCATGAAGAACCTATGGAAGGTATTAGCAATGTCCTCTGGAGGTTTGAGATTGGCAACTGAAGGAGATGGGGTAGGGGTTTGGCCAGGGTGAAGAAGCTTGTTTATTCTAGCTCAGAACTTTTGGGGTTGTTATGGTGTTTCTGTTGCAGATGGCAGTAGTAGTTTTTTTTATCTAAGATAATAGATATTTTAGTATCATTTCTTAGTTGTCGATATCTGAGTCGGTCAAGTGGCGTTTTTGTAGCACACCAAGTGGTCCATGCTTTATTTCTGCATAAGATTTTAGATTTAGTATCTTTTGACAGTGACGGTGCAATATTTGTTTTGGTTCTAATAATTCGGGTAGGGGCATGGGAATCGAGGATGACAAGGAATTTGGTATTGAAATAGTTCACTGCTTCATCCAGTGGAAGCTGCTAAAGGAGTGACCAATTGCAAGCTTTGAGATCATTTTTAAACTTTTCAAGGTTAAAGTTCTTGTTGATTCTAATTGTTTTGTAAGTAGGGTGGTTGGGGTTGTCATCCATGAGCTTAATAATATAGGTGAGGCTGTGGTCACTTAGATCATCAGGCAAGGTACCTGGCTTGTACTGTAGGGGATTGCCATTGATGAGTATCCAGTCTAGGGTGGTTTCATTGCTGTGGGGTTTACTGAACCTCACAACATTTCCTGTTAAACACTAGTGATGCATGAAGTCTGGCCTGCCTCTAAACTATTTTTATTTTCTTCTTTTTTTTTTTTATTTGTTTTCTGGGTAAGACCAATAAGCATAAGTGACCCCGGACCACTGCTCCTTTATCTGACTTAGCACAGACTGACATTAGGAAAATAGAGCTGGATGGAAGAAAGCCCTGTAATCTTAACAGCTCAGAGTAATAAACCTATGCACTAACTGCAACAATTTTTATCATGCAGTTCTGCAGCAAGGACTGTCATAAACTCTTTATTTGTCCAGTCTACTTTGCAAATAGAATACTTAAAAAAATACACCAATTAAAATGAGAGTGAAGTCTTGTGTAAATCTGTGCACATTGAAGTGTACACTTGTAGAGGTTAGAACCTATAACTGTCAGGATTCCAAGCAACAACTGTGTGATTCCTTAATGATAAAGTTTACATTTTACCATGATATTACCTATGAGAACCTCAACACATCCTTCAAGTTTGAGTTTGCTTTTAAATTAACAGGTCTGGGTAGAAAGATCATGCAATTTTTGGTGCATGGTATTAGCTAAATCAGTCTTGAAAGTGGGAGCAGAATCAAATCAAAGCAAACAGCTGGACACAACAAAGAGTTCACTGGTTTCAGATAGAGGAGGCATTAACGTTCAACAGCTTGCCTGGTGGAGAAATACTGCAACTACATCAGCAAAATACAAGAACTCCAAAGTACTGTGTTTCATATATTTTTTGTTTTCTTACGTTTTAAAGGGTAGCCATGCGCTGATCTACTAGACTAGCTGTACAATTCTTAATTTTGATAAAAAGAAAAAAAAATCTTAGCCTTTATTGACATGGTCATACACCCCCTTCCATTAAGAAGTGTTAGATCCAATTCTTAAATAAACAGTTTATGTTTCTTTATGTTTATATACACGAGTTATAGAGGACTACTCTTATGCTAATAAAAGCTGGAACATGCAGCCAGTTACCATGTGTTTCCAAAGATCTATAAATCTGTTGATTTTGCTCACAGCAAGAAAAAGGGTGTGAATTTGATGCCATATTTCCTTTGCAGTCTTAATAAGTGTGAGAGACAAACAGGGACTTCATAGTTTGCTGAATGATATGCGGTGTCAGATACAATAAATGTCAGAGAATTTTTAGATACATTTATGTGATGTTATAAGATTTATGTTTTCAAGACTGTCACTCTAAGAGCTGACTAGATGTTTCAGTACTTGCCTATAGATACATATTTTTATTTTTTCTGACAGAGGTTACAAGTCACTAATACAGTTGTATGATACCCCCAGGCAAGAATTGTTCCTTCTCTAAAATGACTCACTTTACTTTCTTTTATTTAGTGATATTAAAAAGTACTTTACCAGTTTTCACAGATTTCTGTCTTTATAAGTAAACTAAATTTGTTCATTAGAATTATTCATGAATTAGACAACTATATTTCTTTTCCAATATAGTATGTTTGAATTATTTAACTGAAAAAAGCTTGTGAAATTTTGTGATTTTTTTTTAAGTAATGCAGACATTTCCTTACATGTCATATATGTAACTTAAAGTCAATTTGTCAGTTATGGACTTCAGATAACACATGTCACAGTATTCTCTCAAGATTACCCTCCCATGCTATATATATTAAAGGAGGCATTTATCAATGTGTCAGTGTTAATAATCTATCAGTGTGAATGTTCACTTCATGAACAGCTACTGATATAAATACAAAAACTCTGCGGACAAATGGCACATAGGAAGGACATCTGTCTGCACATCTGGTGACCCACATTGTTCTAGTCCCCTCCACTATTGTCTCTCATCTTGTATAAAAGGTAATCCACAACATCTAACTTGCAGCTTATTCATGTTTCTCAGGGCATTGCTGTCACTTTTCCATTCTGTTAAGACTTGGCCTGAATAAAAAAGTATGTCTCCCAGTCAGTTTTAAGTGGCAGTGAACTGTCCTGGTGTCTGTTATTAGAACGGTAAGCAGTTCATGTATTTAAATTATTTGGGTGGGCTAATTTTTCTTACCAAATAGGATGGGCTGGGCAGGTGCTCAGTGTAATACTGTGTCTACCCATAGTTCCTATCCTCTTGGTGATATCTGCCCAATTTTCTAGTTCTCCCCATCTGTGTCTCTCTGTCTATTAATGCGTCTGTTAATCAATCCATATATGCGCACATATATGATGCATATATAGAGAGGAAATGTGAGTGAAAATATTTATATTGCACCCTATTCAGAAAATCCAAAAATAGGTGCCTATCTTGAAAATTGCTATAACAGTCCTTATGTAATCTTTGGACATGTAGAACAGATGAGCTTATTGGACATGTAGAACAGATGAGCTTATTGGACATGTTAATGCAGTACTAACAGGGTCACATTGCTTTCATTTTATTTCTGCATTCCTTAATGCTATCAGTTAATTCTTAGCATGGTCAATAAGCTAGATAATTTTGCTTTACAATGAATACAACCTATATGAGAAATAACACAAAATTATTTAATTATTGTGCTGGCGTGACGTTCGAGTTTGATAGTGCTGTCTAATAAATTTATATTACAGTATCAAACAAGTATTGTGTAAATATCTAATTGGCAGACATGAAACTTAAGATCAAATATGGGTTGAAGTAAGGGTTTCTATGTATTATATCTCAGCTTTACACAAAGTATATAGATGAATTATGTTACAACACAATACCTCCCTTACTGGTTCACTTCAAATGAATGCTGGAGTTATAGCCTGCCAACCACTTCCCATTCCTGTTTTCATCAGAAAGTGGAAATAACTTAATTTTTATCTTGATAATTTTGTATTATCCTTTCACCCTAGATGTTTTACTTTGTTTGTGATTATTGAAAATATTGGAGCACGGAATTGAGGTGGACTTTTATGTTGCAAAAAATGTCTGCTACCACTGGAGGTTCTTCTGTTAACCTTATGCTTAAGATCCACTTAGAAGTACTTTGGTTATTTCACTTCTAGTTTTATTTCGTGAAATAAAATACATTGTACTATATATGTGTATTGAATGTTCTGTCCTATGAGACATTCCCTTAATAAATATAGTGCCTGTTTCGTTCATAAAATTGAAAGGACAATGTGATTGTATATAAAGCATTCTGTAAAAAATTGCATTAGGTGAGTAGGGTAACATCATCTGTAAATGTCATAATTTCAAGAAAGATATTATTTTAGTTCTTATATTATAACAAAATACTGAAAATATTATTCTAATATTTACTGAAATTGTCCAGCAGAACACATGCCATATCCATATGCATATTAATATGTTCTGATTGAAATGCTATAAAAATGAAATGTTGAATGGTCATGTAGGCCTACTCGAAGTAAGCAATAACAAAATAACTACATTCTGAAACATTTCAGATTGTCTACAATATCCTTAAATAAATATGCCAGATACAGAATGCAACTAGATGTTGACTTGAGGTATAACAATGTATATATACACAACTTCATTTTATTGTGTATCATTTCACATGTTTAAAATAGACAGAACATAACATAGCCAGTCAGGCAAAAGGTAACTTTTTAGCAGAAGTATATGTAACCTTTACTTCTAATATAGTGTTATCTCAGTTAACATACATTCTGAACATGCATTCCATTTCACACCCATAACGTAATGAAATGCAGCCCTATGGTATTTCACACCCAGTGAGCCACTCTCAAATGAAAGAAATGACATTTTTGCATTTGCAATCAGTAATAATACCCATTTGTTAACCAGGTAGGCCATTGGACAAACAGACTTTTTTCTGGCCCAAACTGGAAGTAATGTTTGAGTAAGTGATTTTTTTATGTTCCTACAATAGGAAAGTGAGATCTGAGGGAATCAAACCCCATACCACACTGACTACAACTTGGAACCTTACACTTCTGCACCAACTGCCAGATAATGGAGATGTTCACAACAACATTGAGTAGTTTCCCCATACCATCTCACTGGATGCCTTCTATTGTTAGGAAGTATGAACTTTATTTATTTATTTATTTATTTATTTATTTATGTATTTATTTATTTGACATTTGTCAGTCGAGTTAGTCCGTCAGGGCAGAAGCCCATTTTCAGCAGAGACCCGAGGAGAAAAACTCCAGAATTGCACAAGAGAAAGTACAATGTAAAACAACAGTATCAGTATGCAAAAGATATAAGTATATATGTAGTAGTAGAAGTAGAAATGACCATTAACTAAGCTGAATGTCATGAAGCAGAACTGAGGAAGTGTGGCTAAGAACTTATGTTTAAGACAAATTATCTGTTTTCTCATATTGACCAGCACCCTGCTCAGGGTTCTTTATGGAAACTGTAAACTGGGTTGAGAGGATATACTTTTCAATTGGTTACCATTTGCTTTTGAAAATGGTGCAGTAAATGGATACTTCCTGTGATGGTTTCAGAAAAGGAGATCTCATTTTATTTTATGTAAACAGAAAACCAGACCCTGATGTGCAAGACAGCAGTGTCTGTACAGCCATTTACTATATGTTGGTGTATTCAGAAACATTTATAATGTGATCACATTGCAGTAAAAAGAACAAATAATTTAGAGCAGTGTGAACTGATGCTAATTCTGTATGCATTAGCTCCAGCACAGCACCATCATTCTGGGGAAAGGGCTGCGTAGGAAAAAAAATCACACCTGCAGAAATGGTAGTAATCATACTGTCAGATGAACTGCCTAATTGTCAGTCATGTCATTAAAGTGAAAGCCTCAAGGATGTGGTATGCCTAATACTATGCATGTCCACACATGCAATGAAATGACTCATGCAAACATAGACAGTAACGCATGCAAGGCCAACCTAGTTCATCACACGAGCTGTTAAGAAATAGGTATACTGTAAAGTTATAAATATGAAGAACAAGCAGAGGAACACAGAAACACATAGAAGGCCAAAATTAATAAAAGCTGAGTGCTGGAGGACAGAAGAATGTACTCTTTTTATGATAAGTGCCCATTTTATTTACTTTTAAGAAGCAGAGGTGGGAAGATTTTAAGGAGCAAGTGCTGAGATGAAAACAGGTATAGGAAAATAAGCACAAATAGACTAATGTGCAGCATAGATACTGACAGGGAATTTGCAGATACAATAGGGAGCAGCATGGAGACATGCAGACTGATAGATGGGGCAGCAGTTCATGAGAAGGAGGACTGGATTACAAAAATGATATAGGGAAAGAAAACAATGCAGGGCAACACAATGGGGATAGGGAAGAGTATGGATGACCTGTCTGACAGGCCTAGAGGAAAAACACACCCAAATGTCAGTAACTACCATGGCTGATAATAAAGGTCAGAGCAGCCTGTGCTGGCCCCATTGGGAGACAAGCTAATCTTATAATACTATAACTCACAACAATACACTCCTGGATGCCAATGCAGGCATCCAACTACCTACCACTGTTACAAGCCACTGCACTTACCTGCTAAAATCAATGCCTGAGCAGGTTGTGTCTACTCTGCAAATCAGACTGAAGGATAAAATGATAGCTTGGTGCACATGACCAAATGCACTAGAAACCACATGCTACACACTACTTTGTCTGAAAAGATTTGAAGCCTGAATAAATTAAAGCATGTTTTTCTGATACCTGCTCCATTTTGTTTTCTGTTTCAAGAAATCTGCTTGGCCTGGTGTTTTTGTTCAACCTGAGAAGTGAACACAAATTATCTAGGCTGCTCATTTCCCATGTTTTTATATTGGTTAAATTGTCTCGTGAGGGATACTTAAATACTCAGTGAAATTCTGGGCTTCTGTCTTTGTCTTAAAAGATTTGAAACCTGCATAAACTAAAGCACTGCTGGTAATTCTCTGTTGGGTAAGAAAACATATATTTTTTTTTTGTCTGTGACCTTTTAGAGCTGCTTTCTGATACCAGTTCTATTTTGTTTTCTGTTTTAAGAAATCTACTTGGCCTAATGTTTTTTCTAGGGTGCTAATTTCACTATTTTTTTCCATTGGTTAAATGGTCTCTTGAGTGATACTTAAAATACCCAGTGAAATTCTGGGTCTCTGTCTTTGAAAAGATCTGAAGCCTACATAAACTAAAACACTTCTGGTGATTCCCTGCTGTGTTTCCCACCCGGTTTGTTGTCTTTCTTTTTAAACCTGGTGACTTTAAGCTGCCCACGACTACTGTAAATTGAGCTGAATAAGGTCCTCTCTTTCTACACTGCTGTTGATATGCTGAATTATTTATTTGCCCTTCCTTGTGCTTATGTTGAAAAAGTGCATTTTGCCTCCCATTGTCTGCTCTACATGATCAAACAAGCTGTTGGATAAAGTAGTGTATTTTTACACTCTAGCAAACAATTGCTTTTACACAAAAGAGGTCAGTGGATTTTCCATCTGGTGCACTGGAATGTCACCTGGTCTGCTGAGGTTGAGGAAACACTTGACATTTCTGAATGTAGTTTTGTTGGCCGGATTATTTATCTTGTTTTTTAGTGCCTTTATAAATTATGTACAATTGAGTGCCTCTTAGCTCATTTATTCAAAGTGAAGTACTTTTATTGAATAACCATGCTTTTATAAGCTGTTTAAAGTACATTGCTGCAGCTATATCTTTAAGTTTGTTTGTGGTAGCATTTCATGCATTTTGTTTGTTTGTGGTAGCATTTCACTCTAGACAGTCAGTTACTGTGCTTTTGCATTGGGAGGACTGGGATTGTTTGTCTGGTGGCAGTAGGTGGTTATCTGGTCTATATGAGCTGGAGAACATACAAAAGGGCTATAAGTATTTTTTTCTCTTCTGTGCACTTGATTTGCATCGTTCTGATACCTAGATAGCATAGACTAGATTCAGACCTGCTGAATCTAGCCTGTTATTGATATACTTGAGCACTAAACCAACTATCTTACATTAAGAAGGGCTCCCCTGCACCCTTGTGGCAGAAGAGTGTGGGTCCAGCATTGTTTGAGCTGGGGATTGCTGGAGGAAGGTTCATGTGTTTCCTATTGATAGGATAGCTTAAAAGTGTCTTAATTTCACCTGTATTTAAGCCTCATGTTTGTGTCTTGCATCACATCATACAACAAGGGTTAGAAGTGCTCTGTATAGATGCAAACCCCTAGAAACTCAGTTTCTCCCTAGATATCTGTCAGTGGAACCCTCCTGAGTATCTCTACTGCATTACGGATGCACAGAGCAGCATTGTCACACTTACCATTCATAGCCTTTAGTAGAAGAAGCACCTTTGTTAGTACTAGCACAAAAACTGGTCAAACTAGCCCAATCCCTTCCTTAATAGTACATATGGTAACAACCTGCTATAATGGGTAGGCAGTTTCCCATCATTTCACCAGCCAGCCTGACTGACATGGGCATCCTGCGGCAATTTAGTAATCGCCTCATGTATACTGACAACCACTTATTCCTAAAATAAATACCTTATGTGAGAGATGTAATTAAACTATGAAATTAGAATCAATTCTCTCAAGTAACAAGAAACCAGACATCAAACAGACTGCCAGCAGACACACTTCACATCTCACACAAAACGAGATCATGACACAATACCCCAAATACCTGGTGGTACTCACTAGACGACTACAAAAACATCAGAGACCTCCCAAATGTAAACAACTTGCACATATTGCTATGCAAATAGAAACCATAATAACAAATACACCAGTGTCTCAGAAAATAAGCCACTAAGGCAAAACACCTTAAAACCTAATGTCTTGGTCATAGGTGACTCCATAGTGAGACACACAGATGTCCCTCATCAGGCTGGACAAGAAGGAGGTCAATGTCAGCTGCCTGCCAGTGTCATGAATTTTTAAATCATATATGCACTCAAGTCACTGAACAAGAAGTACCGTTATGACTCTGTCATAGTCCATGTTGGGGTAAATGACTTGAGATGTACCTCTCTGGACTATATGAAGAGAGACATAACTAAACTCTCAGATTATGTGTTCTAGGCAGGTATGACTCTAGCCCTAAGCAGCATTTTGTCTTCACCCAGAATGATGCCACAATATGAACAAAAAATGATTGATTTCAACAGTTGGCTTAGTTTGTGGTGTCAGTCCAAGGGAATCTGGTATGAGAAAACAGGCCAAACTGCTTTACGAGGGATGGTCTGCACCTGTCTCCTCTAGGCTTTCAGATACTGGCAAAGGTGCTTGCCTTCCCATAGTGCTTTTTTAGGCAATGTCAAAACAACAACATTTCCGAAGTAGCAAAATTCATTCGAGACAAACTCAAGGTTCTGCTGCTTAATGCTAAGAGTCTAAACATGATATTGCACTTCCTAGAAGCACTACTCACCTTGAAAGATGCTGATCTCCATGCAGTCACTGAGACATGGTTCAAGGCCGTGTAGAGCACCCCAGTCGTGCATGTCTACAATGCTTTCCACATGTTCAGACCTTAAAATAAGCATGAAAGACCAAAGGTGAAGCTACATCCATCTTCATTAAAGCGAAGTACACCTCAAGACTGGTCAAACAATACGACTCTCTCAAAATACTCCATGTCCAATAAACTATAGGCAAAATACCCTACCACATCATTGCTAGCTATAGGTCCCCTATAGCTTCCTGGACTTACTGGAGTCACTTGCCATACAGCCCATCACCTTAGTCATGGGAGATTTCAACTAACCTTCAATCGACTGGGTGACATACATGAATACAAACATGCCTGCCCAGCGGTTCCTGGACTTTGTCAATACACATGCTCTGCAACAGATAGTCTGCACCCCCCCAAGGGGCTCAAATGTCTTAAACATAGTAGTAACCAACATAGGAGAGGGTCACTGCACTCCCCACCGTGCGATACCCTCCCTGATAAGGTTGGACTATAAAGCAGTCTCATTTCAAGTAACTATTGAATCTGTCACCACCACAGGAGCACAAAAACCTAAACAACTTTTCCAAAGCAAACTACAGCCTACTAAATGATGGTATAAACAGTTGTATACCCCCCACAATCACAGAAAACAATGATGACTGTGCAGAGGTTTGTGAACACAAATGCCCTATTTAAACACTTAAGCAACTGTATAGACTTTCCTGTGCCTGACCGGATTAAAACCAGGTCCCCCCCAAAAAACAAGCTACCTTGGTGGACCTCACATATATACAAATTATATAACAAAAGAAAGAAATGATGTCTAAGAACAAGAGGGAACTGACTCAACAGAGGTAAAATTCCCTCCACAGCTTGAACAAAAAAAAAAAATCAGAAATCTTGTAAAGTCCTCTAAAGCTAATTATGAAGGTAAAATAGCATACCTAGCTAAGGATAATCATAAGACATTCTTTAACTACATTCAAAATCTAAAAGTGAATGCCCAGCTATGTGCCGAACAGGTAGTAGATAGTACCACTCTTACTATACCAGAGGAAATTGCCAACATGCTAGCTGTCAGATTTGGTGCAAACTTCATCCTACTGTCCCCACCAGCCATACCTCAAAGCATACCTGACACCAGTCCTCTGCCTAGTATCTGTGGAGATCAGGTCATATCTGCACTCCCCAAGTCCAAAAACACAACTTCAGTGGGACCAGATAATATCCCAGGTTGCTTATTAAACAATCCAAAACAGGACCTAGTAGAGTCACCTGGTGTTCTCTTTAACCATAGCCTGAGAACTGGCTTTGTTCCAGCAGAGTGGAGAACAGCAAAAGTAATCCCCTTGCACAAAAGGGGGCCATCAACCAATTCTGGGAACCATAGACCCATACGTCTAACCAGCATAATCTGCATGACCATGGAAAGAATCATCATGGACCTGATCAACAAGGACATAGGCAACCTTCAACTCTAGACCCAACCCAGTATGGCTTCATTAAAGGTAGATCATACTTATTAAACCTAGTAGACTTCTTTGAGAAAGTCTCCAAAGCCCTGAATGAAGGTAAGACAGTGCATACTACCTATCTTGAGCTACCCAAGGCTTTTGACACAATCCTCCAATTCAGGTATCATTGAGAAACTCTTCCAGCTGGGGATTAACCCTTACATCATTAGTATATCTCTTAACCTCTAAGCCTGAGAAATCTGAACAAAGCCATATATAATGGGGGGACAAAAGCCCAAAAATATGAACAATTTTTAAATATTGCTCTTACAAACAGATTTTGCATTAGTATGAATTTTCTGAAGAGTATGAAGTCTGTAACTCAAACATCCGTCATTATTTTCTGACTTTGTTCATCAATGATTTGCCAAACAACAAAATTTTAGGAGGAGCAGACCAAAAATCTGAGGGAAAATCTGGACATTCTGTGAAAATCTGTACAGTTAAGAGGTATGGTCACAAGATGGGTAGCCAGCTGGCTCACCTACAGAACACATACTGTCAAAGTTGGTGACTCCACCTCTTCCAGTAGACCCATCGCCAGTGTCATACCACAAGGATCTGTGCTGGGCCCTTTACTGTTTGGAATCTATTTCTTGGAAGTCCAGACTAAAGTAGATCACCTTTGCTTTACCAAGTTCACTGATGATTACAATTTGGGTGCAACCATTGAGTCTACCAACAATGTTAACATATTACAGGAGGGGCTAACACAAACAAATGACTGATGCCAAAGGTACAGTCTAAAACTAAATATAAAAAGTACATTATTACCTTTTTTGGTAAAGCAGAATTTCCTGCTAATTACAACATTGAGAGCACCCCTTAAGTTCAAATCCGCTGGTGTGAGATCTGGGAACACTGGTAGATGACTGTCTGAACTTCAATCACCAAGTTTCCACAGTGGTAAGGAAAGCCTTCTACATTGTTCATCTCATAGGTTCATAGCTTCATAAGTGTTTACTAGGCTAATGATGGGCCTTTTTAAGTCTAGCCATGCATCTCAAATCTCTGACAACTTCTAATACACTTGATAAGTGAAAGCAGGGGTTTGGAAGATGAAACATTTACAAGCAGGGGCCTGGGAGATGAAACATTTACAGGTTGCCTGTGTCCATTAGAGAAATAGGTGCCAAACCAGGGATGGATTTCCTGTTCCCCATCCAAATGTCCAAGTTGCACTTTATATTGGGTTAGGGAGGAACTCTGCTTCACATGTATAGGGAGCCTGTTCCTTAGAGGGAGAAGTCTCTGGGATACATAGCTGTCTCTCCAGCAGGTTTTATATCACAGGCAAGGTTTAAGTCTTTAGAATGGATAATTCTGGTACTGTTTGCTTTGTGGATATGCAGGAGGTCCATGAGAGTGGGTTGTGACAATGCCCTGTACGCCAGTCATAGATCTCCCCTCAAAAGCCTGTAGAAGACAGAATATAGGTATAAAGACTTGAGGTGGTCTGTGTAGGACATTTTACTTACTCCCTGTATTCTTTTAGTGAGGAACTTCAGTGGATGTTCCAATGTTGGATATGCCTTGTTAGGTACATACCAAAGGGGACGCTGTACTCAATGATAAGTCTGATGAATGCCAAATAGAGTGGAACAATGAATTCCTTGGACTTAGATGCCATACCTTTGTTTATAAGTTGTGCAACATAGAATGATTTCCTCACTACTGTAAACATGTGATGGTCAAATGCTAGATTACTATCTATGTGTGTTCCTAAGTCCCTGAATACCGGCTCAACTCTAAGGGGTGTGTTGCCAATATAATAGTTACCAGGGATGGATGATTTCCCAAAGGATATTATTATGGATTTGTTGGCAATTAGTTTTAGTCCATGGCTCTGACACCAGTTGTTTGTCTGTGTCAGCCCCTCTTGCCCTACTGAAGAACATTTGTGTCAGTGTGGGATACAATGACAGCTCCTAATTTGCAATCATCTGCAAATTCAGTCAGCCAAAGACCACTGACATTGGCCTTGACTTCAGAGAAGTAAATTTGGAAAAAGAGTGGTCCAGGGACTGATACCTGAGGGACTCCACTTGTGACTGTCCTCAATTCTAACTTCCTGGGTCCTGTTGTTGTCATTACCTGGCATTGCTTTATTAAAAAAAATGGTACCCTAATCCATGTGGACTAGGTGCAGATTCTTGTTTGCCTTTAAAAGCATCCTTTAACTCTTTCGTTTGATTCTTTTCCCATTGCTTCTACTATTTCCATTTCCATCTTCTTTATTTTCCATACACCCCCTCTTGTGTTATTTTTCTCATACATATTCTGTACATACCTATCAAATATATCCATAATTTCAGCTTGTTTATATTTTAACTGCCTTTTTATCCTTCATTACATTCATTTTTCTCTAATTACATCTCAAGTTCTTATATAACATAGGGAAACTTCTTTTCTTCCTTTCCGGTAATACATGTATTTAAATATCATTCTTTTCATTTGTTAATTATTATATTTATATCATTTTCATTTCTTCTTATTCAAGACTTCCCCCTGCCTATTTCTCTACTATTTCACATATTTCTTTTTGCTTATTGTGTTATTTTTCTTTCTTCTGTTGTTCTCTCTTTCTCTGTTTTTTTAACTTTTCTTCATATACCATGCACCGCTTTGTCAGACTGCTATTACAATGTTTCATCATCATATGATCTTCCTCAAGTGCTCTCTTTCTTTTTAAAACATTCTATCCCTCTAGTTTTTTCTTTTATTATGTTGTCATTCTCTACTGCTATTGCCTGTGTAGCCATATGATTTGAACAATTTCTCTAATTCTCTTATTTTGTTCATGTTATCTGAAAACAATATATAACCAGTCTCTGTTTCAGATAACCCACTTTTATGAGTATATTCTCGCCCTTTACCAATGCTTAACCTATTATAATTTAATACCTCTCTCAGCACTTTTTTCTTGTGCTATTTTGTGTTCTTAAGATACAGTCTCCCACCACAGTGATGACAGACTTTGCATTTTCTCATTTTATCTTTCATTTTTATACATATACACTACTACCAGTAGTCTAAAATTCTTCTGCCCCTTTCCTAAGTCAGACACTAAAACTGCCCCTAGTACCACTATCATTATATTTAATATGTGAATCTCTTTCTTTTTTAACATTACTGCAATACCTGAGCATCATACCTCTCAACCGCTTAGAGCAAGAAATCTGGACAAAGCCATAAGTAAAACTGGGACAAAGGCCCAAAAGTAGGGACAATTTTTAAATATTGCTCTCACAAACTCACAAAGTTGATAGAATAACAGGTTTGCATTAGCATTAATTTTTCTGAAGAGTATGAACTCTGAAACTCAAATGTCTGCCATTATTTTCTAACTTCAGTCTTTAATGATTTGCCCCTAATTTGTCAGAAAATGAAAATTTTATGAAAAATGGACCAAAAATAAGAGGCAAAAATCTGGACATGCTGTGAAAATCTGTACAGTTGAGAGGTATGCTGAGCATCTACAAACACTGCTTTACTTTTCTGCATCTTCTCAAATTCCACCATTCTCCTTTCATATGTACATCTTATGGGTCTAGATTAAAGAAAACTTATGAACTGTTGTGTTGTCCTAAAATCTCATGACTTTTGCCATTCATTAGTTTTTTTTTTTTTTTTGCAGGACACAGCTGCTCAAAAAGGGATTGTGACAGATGGGGTAACACTAGCTACTCACATTCAGTAATGTTATACTTATGAACCTTTTTTCTTTTTTGCATTTTTTTTTTGTTCATTTCCTCTTTCAGCCTTTTTTTTCTCATCACTCTTCTACCAACAGAACCTTCCATCTTTCTTCTTATTTAGAGCTCACGTGTCATGTACAAATCAGAGTGTGTTTGTGGAGTGTAACATGACTTGAACATGCTGTCTGTTTCATGGCAAGTTGAAACCCTCCCCACATCAGGAATATAACTGCTCCTGCTTTTGTTCTATGTTCCATGTCAGGGTGAGTGCCCCCAAAGCATAAAAGTCTACTGTCACACCTTGTGTCTTATTACCCCACTTACACCCACTCAGTACCTGTCTCTGCACTTCTCACCCTTTTATATACACTGCAGCCATGAGATCCATTATCAGCTGTCCTGTCTGTGTCAATGTACTCGTAGGGTAGAACACTCAGCTTTACAGTATATTTCAACTCTCACATTGCTCATTAAGATGTGATCCCATGCAATATGGCAATATATTTTTGTCATGTAAAAATTAGTCCTGTAGCCCAGTAATTGTGAAAATGAGGTGTGTTAACATGATAATCCCTGAATTACTGCTATTACAAGATGTGTTATGATCCAGATTCAACGTTATCTCTGCCCATGCCTCAGCTGGATGGTGATGTACTCATTGTTTAGATGTCTGGACACTGCAAAAATTGAAACACTTCCTGACAGGATTGGAGAAACATTGCACTCATGCAACTATGTTGTCCAGTTCATAGGAGGTTACTAGGCTAGTGACCCTAGAGCCCTTACAAGCCTGGCCATGTTAATCCCAAGTTGCCATAATTGTCTTTGGTTAGATAGATGTAATTCACAGAATGCATCTATGATAAATACTGACTACCCCTATCCATGAGGGATATGGGTGTCATTCCAATGTGAATTTGCAGCTTCCCATCCATTTGTCCTGGTTGCACTTGAATAAGGTCATCGAGGAGATCTGTCACATGTGAATAGGAAGTTTATTCCAGAGTAGTGGCAATCTCTAGGAGATATATCTGTCTCTCCAACATGTTATGTTAATGTCACAGGCTAGGTTAACACCCCTAGAGTGAGTGACTCTTGTGCAATTTGTCTTGCAGATGTGCAGCATATAAATCAGGGCAGGGTCAGAGACTACCCTGTAGGCCAGGCACAAGTGGCCTCTCAGCAGCCTATATGATACAGAGTACAATGACAGGGCTTTCAGTTTATCCATGTAATTCATGGTTTGGAAACCCTGGAATTTTTGGTGAGAAACCTCTGTGGTCTCTGTAGTTGCTTCTGCAGGTGTCTAGTGAAGTACATGCAGAAGGGATCATTGTTCTATATTAATGGTCTGCTGAGGGTTGAGTACAGTGGAGTTATAACATCCTTAGACCTGGATGCATTGCCCAAGGTTATTCATGGGTGACTTTAATACCTACTATTAACTGGGAATCCTATATAACACCAAACATACAGGCACAGAGATTCTTGGCTTTTGTAAACTCAAACTCCCTGAACCAGATAGTCAATACACCAACCAGGGGTGCAACCATACTAGATCTGTCCTTACAAATATGGGAGAGTGCTGCACACCCCCTACAGTAATATTTTCCCTGGTAAGGTCAGATCACAAAATGGTCTCCTTTGAGGTAAAAATAAAACCTGGATCTCAGCTAAACCTGGAATATTCAGGAACTAATATAAGGCTAACATTCAGCTATTAAGTGATAACCTGGCAAATACAAATACATGCCAGTCCTGTAAACCCAGACTGTAAGATGAGCAAACAACAAGAGGATAAGTTGCTTTCATCCATAGCCAGCCCAGTGTTGCATTTCCCAATTTAGTGTCCTAAATAATTTGGCAGGTAACCAGAAATGTTATGAGGCAGAGACAAAATATCTGAGGCAAAATCAAGGATATTCTGCAAAATCTTGAACAGTTTCAACTTGGTATTCATGCACAGCAGCCATATAAACATATATTAGTCCTGCAATGCCAGACTAGAATCTGGGGGGAAAAAAACAAGAGGGTAAGTTGTTTAACATAGAAAGGTAAAGACAATGATATTCTGCAAAATCAAGGACAGTTTCAGATTTGTTTCACAAAAAGAATGGCAAGAGAGTATTTAAATTTATATAATTTGAAGTGTTCCAATTTATTTGCTATCCTATGGGTAGTATGTTAAACAGAGATGTCCTCTGTTTCTCTTGGTGGTAGTTAATGTGAATATAAAAGATCCTATGGCACTTACAGAAAAGAGTAAAGGAAGCTCTGCAGTGTCCTTGACAAGTTTCTCCAGTATTATGAATACTACCTTGGGTCTATCTTGAAAAGAGGCTACTAACTTAGTAGAACTAATGTGGTCAAGAAAGGATGGGTAAATAAATACATAAATGAATAAAGAAACTTTACATAAATGCACTTTAGTTCTTATTACCAGACTTTAAACAGTGAAGATGAAGAGAGCAGTGTGATTTCATCCATGAGACAGCTACTCCCCAATTTTATTAACTGTCAGCATATTTAAAAGAAAATGTAAACATTTATTTCACATAAATGCATATTAGTGCTTAATGTCAGATAATAAGCTGACCAAATGAAGAGGGCAAATTGCTTTCATTTACAACACTACTAGCTCCTTGAATCTGGTTGCATGCAAGCATATTAGAACAGAGGGAATAAACACTTTATTTCATACAAATGCAGTCCATCCTTAATTGAAGACTTTAAACTAGGCAAATGAAAAAGAAAAGTTGCTTTCATCCATAATACAGCTTGTCAGCACAATAAGAAAGCAGAGAGTAAATATTCCAATTTATTGTACACACATACAAACTAGTCCTTATTGCCAGACTTTAAAATTAGCAAAGATATCAAGCTGATTTTATCATTACCCATCATTCCCATCCCCAAAAATCTGGTTTCTTGTTAGCATTTAAAAAATACTTACCTTCAAATCATTAATCTACTAATGCCTGCATTTAGTCAGCTACACTGTTGAATATATACATGGAATTTATTTTCACTGCCATCTGGATGAATCACGAAACAGCAGTGAAAAGAAAGCTGATCTATTTTAGATAGGATCGCTGCAAATGTGAGTATTTATGTATTTATTTACTCTTCTAAGTAAAGAGTACATCTTTACTTAAAAAAAATGAATACAAAGTTCCCAATCTGAATTTTTAATAGGTCCTTATGGTTCATTGGCCACTGTACGCAGACTTTGCTGGGGAAGATTATTAGTGATTTAGGCTTTGTGGAGATTGTTTCATGGTTAAAAATCATTCTTTTGTCTTAACACTACATTCTTATGATACATAAATAACACAGTAAAGCTTTAAAATTGATTTAACCATCAGACAATTAAAAAAAAATGAAATGCATCCTCAGTAACAAAAACCTTAAAAGAAATTCATTAAACAAATGTTGTTCTTGTCCAGTACTATTCTTTTATACTATAAGGTTCATGAATATTAAACAATGCTGTCACTAGTACTAGTACTATGCATTCACAGACACATCACTAAGCTGTTTTCATCCAAACACTTTTTATCAGTAAATGCTTCCTTAGATGTGCAAGCAACAAGCAACGTGCTAGCATGTGTAGTAAATCTTCATCACCACCCAATGCACATAGATATTTAATTCATTACATCTGAGTGATGCCTCTCGGTGCATCTGCAGTTAACACCTACTGATTTCTCTAGGTGCCAAATATTGCTTCTTCATATTTCATTCAATTATTTCAAAACCATGCTATGTACAAGGCTTTTACAAAATTAATTTTAAATCTTACACAATATCAAACTCAACAGCATTAATATGTGACCTCTGTCTAGTACAGGAAAATAGATAGTAACTGTTGTTTTTATGATATTAATTTATATAGATATAATTTTCATTTTTTCTAAATATCTCAGCAACTGAGCAACACATATAGAAGTCTTTAACCTCATATGAAAGCTCTCAGCTAGATGAATAAAATCCTGCTGAAAGTATGTGTGCAACTTAAGTGGTTGCTGAGATACTGTAAATTTTTTACGAACTATTACAACTGTAATAGTTATTGTGTTTACTGTGACTTATAACATTCAGTTTAAGACCTAGAACCTAAAGAATACTACTACTGTAAAATGAGTTTGTGCTGAAGAGTTTCACACTTACAGTTCTTTAGTAACTCCTCTCATCCCAGAGATATGAACATTTGTTTGAAATGTGAGGACATAATTTGATTCTGTCAAAAGGCTTAGGCTCCGCCCATTGGAAGTTACAATGCAAACTTCTTGAGCTCCATTGGAGTGAATAAGTTAATTCAAACGTTTCCTTACTTTTGCTGTAATTTCAAACATTGCCCTCTGGAATTTTAAATATGTAGTTTATGTGTATATTTTTACGAAATAATTTCTCCAGAATATGTAAATTTTTAACATTCTTTCCTTGCAAAATTCTTCCATGTACATCCTTGCTAGTTTAATACTTCGAACAACTATTAAATCTCTTTGTCTTCAAAATCTTAAGATTATCTTTTGAGGTGACACATATATGATTTACTCAAACTTATGTTTTTTGTCAAGTAGTCATAAAAATATTCCAATCCATAACTCCTAAAAGCAATCAAGAGGCTACCCTCCTAGATCCCCATTTATATACAGTTATACATTTCCTTCCATTCTACTCTTCCTAATTCCATTTTATTAGCATGTTTTATCTTAATCCATCTCAATGCCACGTTACTATCTGGAATTGCTTGTTGATGTAGAATATGCAATTTAATCTTCAGATAAAGCTCATAAGAGGTATTTGGAAGATGAAAACTCATTCAAATAATTTTATTTTGTGCAGAATATGTTTATTATCATAGTCCCATTCCATAAGAAATTATAGTATATATATTGGTGCAAATAGGTGTTAAGAAGAGTATCGCAGCTGATCCTCCAAGAACTCTTATAAACCCACAAACTAGCCTTCAAACATTTCATGTGGAGTGACCGTGTCCTTTTTTTTTTTTGCAGAATAAACCGATCCAACTTCTACTTCTTGCATTTTCATTTCAACTCCATCTTTTCTCTTACATTATAAGTTAATAACCTAGACTTGCTTACATTTGTAAATGATGTAGAATTATAAATATTTTCTCTGAAGAAGTCTATAAGTTTCCCAGAA
The DNA here is from genome assembly GCF_019279795.1 of Protopterus annectens. Lineage (NCBI taxonomy): Eukaryota > Metazoa > Chordata > Ceratodontiformes > Protopteridae > Protopterus > Protopterus annectens. The sequence goes on along the minus strand of NC_056736.1, from coordinate 812,516,008 downwards.
CCTTTTGAGGAATATACATGTTTCCTTGTAATCTGAGTAAGTGTCCCAGAAACATAGGCTTTAATATCAGATTATCAAAAAATTCAGTACTAGGCCTCTTGTAATGCCCAGTTTTGAATAGTCTTAGTTGATCTCACTTATGTTGGAAAAGAATATCTATAAAGATTAGGGACAGCCATGGCACCATCACACAACCTTTCATTCCTCCTTTTAAAAAACAAAATCTCTCTATAAATTGCCCTTAAATAGTAATTTATCATGGACCATTGTAGTCATGTATAATGTGTATATAATATATACAAATGATATGGAAAAACAAATTTGCTGTGGCCTCCCATAATTTTGATCTATTTATATTGCCAAATGCTAAGTCTGTTCTGATAAATAGCATATATAACACTTGTGAACAAATTGCCATTTCATTTAAATTATATGCTGAAGTACAGTGGATATAGCTATCTTTATGCTGTAGAGAAACAGGAAAATTAAGCCTGAATCAAGAATTTCTATTGTTCTTTCATGTTCTTCAGTATTAGTGTGTTATCATATGAAGGTATTGTCAATTAAAGGTATAGGATGGTATGTATTAAGATTTTGTCTTCTTCCCTTTTTGTGTATTGGGAAAAATGCTTACTCTCTAAGTATCTGGTAATTCTTTGGGTATATAGCAGTAATGAAATTGGACCAATAAAATGAAAGTGTATTTTTTCTGTGTGCAGCTGATAGAATTCATTACCTATAGTTTATGAGTCACTTACTTTCCCTTTCTTCTAGTTTGGAATACACTCTCTTACTGTTTCCTACAAGAAGTAGATATAGCATTCTCATCCATCTAACACCTGGTGTCACACTATAGTTTTTACATCATTTTACATAATTAAATCTTGATATTTCTTTTGCTGGAGAACTCTTTCCTCATCTCCCCTGTATCTCAGGTATTAAAAATGCTTGAACACTTCCTAACCTCTTTCTAGAACTTCCTCTCCAGTATACTAAACATATTTTCTCGTTTTCGTTTAGCATACGTCAACTTTCTGATGCTGATATTTTATACATATACAGTTCTAACTTGTTCCAGTTTTACACAGGAATTTGCTATATGAGTGACCAACCACAGGCAAAGCAACTGGTCTAAAAGTATTTTTTTAGAACTGATCCATGATAAAGACATAACTTCAAAATAATAATGTTGCAATAGCTGATACAGCAGGCAGGTGTCATTAATCACAACTAATGAGATCAATGAAATATTTTGTTAGTTAAACATGACATATTAAAGCAATAATCGGTGGCATGGTGTGGTATATTGAAGATTTACCCATGGTTGGTGTGGTTTAATCATGAGGGCAAAGCCCAAGTGATTAAGCAAAGGCAATTGTGGGTAAATCTTCAATATATTACAACCACGGAGTCGGTTATTGTTATTATACAATGACGTTATTTAAGAAAAAAATACTTTTCTTAAATAATATCTTTGTATAATGGCGGATTACTGTTCTTCCGCCGGTTGTGGTGTACTGCTTCTTCATTTTGATGTACTGCGCATGAGTATGGGACTTGTGTTCCGAAGCATACCCAGTACATCAATGCTTTGAAATGGAAGCAACGGAGAAAAAAAAGTGTTCGTTGCTCCGTTTTCTCTCTCTCTTTTTTTTTAATTGTAAAAAAAAAAAGGTTTTGGGGCACTTTATAACAACGAAAAAAAGTCCGGGCGACCAGACCTTTTTCCATTGGTATATTGTGGGATTTACAATGGGCACGCTAGTTGGGCTGGGCCATTCAGCATGCCCATTTTCCAATAGTAATAGGGAGTCATTGTATAATAGCATGTTTATTAGTAAACAGATTACTAAAAAGCTAATGCAATAGTATACAATGGATAAGACAGTTCATTAACAGTATTACAGTGTTAAAGAATAGTGTAAAATAAGACAGGAACAAGTCTAACTTAAAATAAGTTGTAGGCAGAGGAGAAAGTGAAACAGAACATGAGAACAAACATTAATAGGTCAGCTATTAAATATAAATAATGTAGTTTTGCAAGTCCAAGAGGAAACTTATTTGTGTAACATTGTGCTCTAAGAAAAAGTTAAATAACATTCATAGATTATTCACAACATTCAAGAGTATCTTTATGTTTTTTATTCAAATAGATCAGCATAAACATCTGTAAACACTTCACTATTAGTAAAATAATAGCTCTGCTTTATGAAGGGCAAATAATTCATATAGGGGACTTACAAATGTCATTGGTTCAACTGAAAATAAAAAGAGTATAATGCTTAGATGAGAAGAAAATAACTTTTTTTACTACAGTTAGTGGACATTACTTCTTCAGTAAAAAGATTCCTGTCATGTGCACCCTTCTTACAGATAATAAAGGTATTAATCAACTGCCCGTCATTTACTCTGCACATTGTAATACCGTTTGGATGATACAAGTTTGCAGTTAGTATTTAAACAATAAAAATTTCCATGTTCTCTGATTCATTTGTTTTCACCATCTCGGCAAATGCAGCTTTTTGTTTGCCTTTTTTAGTTTATTATACTTTGTTTTTAATACTCACGAGGATCAAGTTGAAAAACTTTACACTCAATAACCTACATGCTTAATCAATCAAAGGAATGCATTACTTGCATTTGAGAACATTGTAAGCTTAAATAACAAAGTCCTGCTGCTATCTCTTTGTAAGACACATGCTACTGGATTATCAAGATGCACTGGATCAGACAGGAAAGAATAGACCTAAACTTGTGCTCACAGCATAAAACACCTCCTGCAGAGAAACACTAAAATGCGGTACATAATAACTGCATGTGAATCTATTATAGGTATTAAAGTCTATTACATAGCACATTGGAAAAAAACAGAAAGGCATCATCTGTATCAGAGATACACCAGTAAGCTGATTTCTTTTATTTTCCTGCTAGCTGGACCTTTGATTTTTTTTCAGATGCTTAAAATCTTTACATGCAGTTTTTTACTGGCTGTACTGTATTGGTAGACTCTGCAAACCAAAAGACATACTACTAATAATGGATTGTTGTGCATAATATTTTTTATGTCTCTTACTAAAGCATGAAAGGATAACACTTACTAAATGCAGCCTTGGGTCTCATGTCATCATGGACACCAGGTTAACACGACTTTCGTATCTATCTTCTTTTACTGTGCACTTTTTAACATATGAATCCCTCAAAAAATATAGTTCCTCACATTGAAGTTGTTGGTGTAGAAAGTGTTAGAATCACATATTCAAGAATGGTAAACTATGGGATGTCCAAACAGCACAAAGAAAAATCTTTCCATGAAAATAAAAACATGATAGTCAGAGTCTTTATTTTTTAAGTGAAAGCAATATAGAATCTCATGATAATCTTGTTTATCAAAATGTTTGTCAACATTCTAAAAAGAAAATGTGATCATTTAGTTATAAAAAGCACTGGAAATGTGGCTAACACTAATGGCAATTAACTTTTTACAATGTAGTTTCAGAATCAGTACTTTCATTTTGTGTTAGTGTGACATCATACATTCACTATGGTTGTTAGCAATTCTCAAAGCAACAAGCTTCTCATCTGCATAAGTAGTGTAAAGTATAACTTCTAACCCCCCCACCCCTACCCCCCAGCAATATCACAGACAATGAAACGATTAAACCTTCCTGTTAATAACTTGATCAAAATGTTTAAGATGAATGCATAATGAGGCATGTAATAAGAAATAATGTTTAATTACTTAGGCTTATATATCATGAGGGTAGCCTAGTGTTTTGAATAAGACTATTATTATATGTCCATGTAGAGGACTAAGATCCTTAGTAATGATGCTCTGCCCTTCAAAAATCAAGATGCAGCCTTAAACTGTCACAGCTAGCTTCTTATAATCTATAGCAAATTAATTTTAAAAATAGCTTCTATATCCTATCCTGAGCTTTGTTACCACAGATGTCTCGTAATATGTATAAACATAATCTGCTTGGCTCCAAGCACAGTGAGACTGAGTACTGACCACAAACAAAATGACCAGGGTTCATTTAGCTACTTTTGTACTGAAGGAGTCATGCAGGAAGGGAGAGGAGTACATGGGTGGGAGCTGATGATCTCCAGATACAGGCAGTAAAAATTAAAAAAAAAAAAAAAGCGAAAAGAGGAAGACAGAGTGAGAGAGAGAGAGAGGGAGAGGGAGACAGAGAGAGAAGTGATAGTCTGATTAAGAGAATGATGACTGATTTTATGTGTCCTGGAATCTAATGGAATGATAATAAGAATATCAGAATGATTATGTTTTTTTGTTTTTTACATTTTTTAAGATGGCGTACTAGTTCTGAATCTTACATTGACAGTTAAATAGGTCAATGTCAGAGGTCAGAGGTTATGAGGTGCACAGGAGATTAGTTGCTTACTATTGAAGTTCAGCGGTTTATGGAATAAAATAGAGAACAAAGTTGTTTGGAAGGTAAGATTAGGGTGGCAAAACAATTCAGGTAACACAAGCAAGGGCAAATTCTGATTTAAAGTTATGATGTATCTGGCTGTGTTACTAGCTTGCTATAGCAGCTCCTATTTCTAAATTAAATACAGTACAAAAATATCTCAGTTTAAATGACAGACTATGTAGACAGGCTTTCCAATGTTGCATTGTCAAAACATGTGTTCCTTGATTGTTTTGATTGCCACAATGTACTAAAGAGTCAGTGTTAAGGCCACATTAGCCATTCATCTGTGTAATTGTTTTCATACACAAATGACAAGAAAAGATCTCCTATCTGTCATGTAGTCTGAAACCTTGTTTTCTTAGACAAGATTATTGCTTAAAAATCATTGGCAAACCTGAAAGGTAAGAGATGTCTTAAAAATGATAGTATCCTACTAGAAAGATTTTCAACAGCAAGTTTAATGTAAATCATGAAGCTGAAGCTCACATTGAAAATAACCTGTTAAGTATTTTGTATTTGCATTTCAGATTGCAAGTATCAGCAATTAAATAAATATTTGCAGCATTTAATCCATACATTTTATTAAGGAATTTTCTAAATAAACTGATAAAGTGAAACTGTATTGCAGCACACACTACATTTTAAGTCCAAAAACAAATCAGACTTCATTACTACAATAAATAATTCAGCTGTTGTAATAAAATGGTTTTCTCTCCAAAATTTATAAAGCCCCATATGCAACTAATGCTGTTGCACATTACATTAGTATCATTTTAACAATAGCAGCGTTATTGCTGTTTCCTACCGGTGAAGTTTTTAAGGTCACAGAAAGACAGTCCCCCTGATTTACTAATCCTTTGTGCAGGACTAGCTTAGTCCTCACGGAAGCAGCCGTTAAGGAGCAGGACGGCATCACGCCATGCATATTAATGATGCATGCTGCCCGAGCTCCTAGGCTTACAGGGAACGTGTAAGAGTGCAGGGGGTATGTCTGAGAGCAGAGCTCTCAGAATAAACACACCCCTGCAATGTAGAAAAGCAGAAAGGGGAATGCAATGAGCAAGACCGCTCACAGGTGACTGCATATCCCCATCAACAGTCCCCCTTGTGTATAATAGCAACAGAATATAGAAATAAAATGAAGAAACCTTTTTTTTTTAAACATCCGATTACAGCTAACCGTAGGTGTGCGGGTGTGCCATTCGCTTGGCTACGGTTAAAGCAGCTTAAAAGGCTGAAGAGGATAACAAGGAAGATATATGTAAATGAAGCAGCACTGCAATAGTGTAGGGGGCAGAGCATTTGCCTTACGAACAGGCATTATTGGATCAAGTCCCACTACAGCACATCCAATTTTACATGGCAAAGCATGTTATTACCAATATTTTTGTTGCATAATCCACTAAATAACATATATTTATGAACAACCGGGGTACTGCAGTAAATGCACATGTGAGGTGTCAGTGTCATAATGAATAAGGCACTAGTTAGCAGGTCTAAGCACCAATAAGCAGTAGGAAGCATATTTAAGCACAAGTAAGTGAGTGTAACCCCTTTTGTGCGGTGGTAAGCAATGTCTACACTGGCTAAGCAATTCTCAAGCTAACTCTCTGTAAGCAGATGTAACGGCAGGTTAGCAGTGGTTACCATCATGCAAACCCACTTTCAACTGCCCAAAATTGCCTTAATCACTCTGTATCTAATGGCTCTTGTTCTGCCCATCAAAAAAATAAACAGCCATGCAGGTCTCGAACGCAGGACCATATACACCATAGTCCCAGTAAAGCCATCACAGAAGTACAGAAGAATGAGGTTGTAGCAAACATGTCCTCATTATATTAGAACCAAACTGAACCTGTGAAAGGCATCAGTATACAGTCATATGTGCATAACCCACTATATGACATAAATATGTGAACTGGAGTACAGCAGTAAGCCCAGAAGTGAGGTATAATTGTAATAGAGTGTTGTATGTACACATCAATCATCAATACATATAAGATGTAATGAATAATAACACAATGTCAAAAAGACATTATAATGAAAATCTAATGTAAGCAACACTAAGCATTGCACAGGCCAGCTTAGGAGGTGTGAGCAATGTGAAGACCAGCTAACTCATTGTGCCCAGTGGTATACCCCTTCAAACAATAGGTAAGCAGATTAGCCCATAGCTTAACCTTTTCAAAACCGGCCAATCATGGAAAAGTGTAGGAAATCGGCCCTACTTAAATGCAAGAGGTGGGAATACATCTCATAACTGGTTGTAGCTTCCCCTTGCAGGCACTATGGCAGTAAGGGGAGAAGGAGTGCGCTTCCTGGTGCATCCAGGAGTCCAAGGTCATGGCAGGACTCCTAGTTAAAGACCATGCACAGAGACTGCTGCAGGGCCAGTACCAGGGCTCCCAATATAAGGCAGAGGCCTGGGACCATCTCGCCCACAACCTCACCAGTGCCACTGGCATACCCCGAACTGGTGAGCAGGTCAGGCACCACTATGCTGACCTGAAGCGGTGGAAGGAGGACCTCTTGTAGGAGTGGCTGCAAGAGGCTAGAGCATCAGGGGATGTGCCAGATGTGTGTAAGTATCAAGCCAGTATGTGTGTAATAATTGCCAGCTCAGGTATATCATGGATAGGTATGGCTAATTATTCCTCTTATGTACTTCAGAGCTGCAACAGAGCAGGCCGTGAACCAGGAAGCCCACATCAGCCACCTGGCGAGGTTGCAAGGTGAGGCAGTTCAATGATACTCATGCTTCTACTGTCATAGGAAATAAAAATAAAAGTAGTAGTAAATTAATTGCTAGTATAAAACCTGTATTGTTCAAGGCAAGTACTGCATACACTAGAGAATATGGCAGGAAGAGTCTCATATTGTTTGTATATCAATACAAGTGTAATATCCTGACAAAACAGGTCTAACTGCTGGACTGCATGTGTATATTCTGGTATCATATGGTAATGTAGATTTGCAATCATGTAATAGTACTGTTGTATTAAGCACTGTTATCCACACCATGCACTATAAATTGAATGTGTAGGAATGCCTGTATATGACAGGTGTAATCCCCAGAGGCCATTTAGTACAACTGAGAGACACATAGACAGCAAAAACCGAATAGCACATGCAGCTGAGATGTGCACTGTTGTTTATTTTGCACACACAGCCACAGTTCGAATCCTGCCAGTGGTAGCAGTCTGCATACATAATCATACCCCATAACTGTCCAGAATGTCTATTAAAGTGTCCAATATTTATTGCCTATCAACCTGCCCCCTGGGAAATCAGTGGCATGATCCCAGACATATAGGCAGCAAACAGGAAATAAAACTGATTGACACACATCTGTGACAACAAACCTGGCACACTAGCAACTCCCCAGTACTTTATGTGACTAAGAAGTCACGTATTTCCCATTTACACCCCAACTTGTTAAGCTGTTGTAAGAGTGTGTACCGTAACAGAGTGAGATGTATGTGCATAATAGTAATGTGGAACCTGGAACTGTGTGTGGGAACATCCAGGAAGTGCTAATAAACATTACTCCCACAGGTCTGTCAGATGCCAACACTGTGCCCAGAAATACAAGAATGATATGCAGTTGCTCTGAATAATGAGGTATTACATATCACTGTCACCCACACTGTCCTACAACATATAACTGTCTAGGAAGTCTGTACAAGGTCAAAATGCATAAGCACAGGGGATTAATAAGACAAAAAGCATATTGGAGATATACAGCAATATCAATATAGCAAACACAACTGTGATGGACATTGTTTAAGTTGTAGCAGACACAGCCATGATCTGAATCCTGGAGTGGAATTAGACTGCGTACAGATTCATACCCCACAACTGTACACATGAGGCCAGAATATCCAGTATATGGGCCCATATCTGCTGCCTGTTCCCCTGTCCCCCTGTTGTCTGTGGGATGATCCCAGATGTATAGCCAGAAAACAAGGAATACAAGTGATTGTCAACCATCATGAGAACACACTTGTTACTGTAGCAACCCCCAAAACTGCTAGGAGAGTAATATTTCAAGTATGTCCTATCTACACTCTCATGTTTTCAAGCTGTGACCAGAGTGTGTACAGTAACAGAGTGAGATGTATGTGCATAATACTATAGTATTATCTGGAACTTTGTGTGGCAACAGTCAGGTAGTGTTAACAAACATTGCTCCCACAGGTATGTTGCATACGAACACTGTGCTGAGAAATACAGACCAATATAACCCTGGTATTGTAGGGGATTGTGAGTGTTGCAGTTTCTCTGAATAACAAAGTATCAGTGGTCACTGTCGGACACACTGTGCTACATAATATAACTGTGTAGGAAAGCATGTATATGTGTGTGTTAGGTCGCTAAAGGTGGAAGATGGCTATAATCTAGTTATGTCCAGGCACACCAGCATGTGGTAAACACATGGCCAGAGTCTGTGCAGAAAGAGTTGTATATCATAGTGCAAAACATCAACCCGGAATCTGGGCGTATGTGTACAAACAGTTAGTCAGTGTTAACAAACATTCCCTCTACAGGAATACCAGGTAAGAGGGGTATACTGCAAGTAAAACCGGTTCATGTGTAATGATGATGACAGCCATATCACTGTCCACAATAAGGCTACAGGAAAGTGTCGTCAGACTTGTAAGGTATAGATAACAGCACTGACTAGGAAAGTAATGTGGACTACAGGAATATACTACTTGTTAACTGACATATTTCTCTCCCCCCACCTTATTTCCAACAATAATCAACATACCCACCCCAACTGGTATGTACTAACACTGATAATGTCCAATTGTTTGATAAATATTTTAACAGTTCCCATGCATGTTCCATATTGAATTATTCCAACACTGCTAGCAAGGTGCCATCAACGTACCTGCATGCTCTTCTTATTATCACTGTGGTCCCATATATGCATGTGTTTTGTTTGCTATTTAGAATATGAACAGCCAAAGCATGTGTTTCAAGGGAATTGAGTATGTGACAGTTTGTATAAACTGAGATGTACCGAGTACTGTTAACTCTGAACTGTGAACAATGGAAAAATACTGAACAAGCTAGATTCTGCCTGAAGGCAGGAAATGTGCCTTTTATGGAAGTATATCCGATTTTCTCTTTTACCTAGAGATATGATGATGTGAATTGTCTTATGTTTACGGGTAAACCTTTGATTGGTTAATTGCCCTGTGTAATAATCTAATTGGTCCAGTTTTACATTTTTGTACTGTCAGCAGTATCACCAGTATATAAGCTTGTTTATTTCTTTGTTCTGGGAGTCTCCCTGGTACTTTCCATGAGGCTCCTGCACATGTGTACTGTAGTTAATAAAAAGCCACTGAAAGAGAGAAAGAAATGTATCTGTCTTCATTTTTAAAGTACTGTGAAATTTTACAATTGGTGCCGTTTACTCGGATCTGAATTAAGAGCAAGCTGCAGCAGTTGAGAACTGAATGAAATACTGCTAAAAGGGCCCACAACAGATTTTTCTGTTTCTGTGGTATTTCTTTCATTTTTCTGTCCCTGTCTGCCTTCTAAAGTTTTATGAACAAATTTTTTTTTTTTCTCTGACAAAGTTATGATTTCTCTCCTTCAGTCATTTTAAGGTAAGTGGCATGCATTTCTTTTCTGCTTTGAATACGCAGTATGAGAGTGGGGTTAATCCGGAGAATAAACCGGTGTCATACGTATGAAAGGAGGAATGAGAGTGGGGAAACAGACGTTTTTATAATGTCTTAGCTAGACCTGTGTTAAACAGGTATAGCTTATTGTATGAGAGTGGGGTAAAAAGACATTTTTATAACGTCTTAGCTAGACCTGTGTCAAACAGGTATATCTTCTTATATGAGAGTGGGGTAATAAGACGTTTTTATAATGCCTCAGCTAAACCTGTGTCAAACAGGTATAGCATCTTGTATGAGAGTGGGGTAACAAGACGTTTTTCATAACGCCTTAGTTAAACTTGTGGTAAACAGGTATAGCTCATCGAGTGATAGTGGGGTACTGAGTGAAAATGGGAGTGAGTGCGGGAAAAATAAATGAGCCAAAAAAAGGTACACCCGCTGGTTATATGTTTTATCGGGTGTCCCGGGACAGTTGTATGTTTTTAGATCAGTGGATCACCCTTACTAAGGACAACGGCACTCTTGCTTTTCTGGAAAATGGTAGTTTTAATAAAGATGTTCTGACTAATTTACGAAAAAAATTAAAAAAGAAAGGAAAAATACCAGGGTTGTGCTGGGCAGCTTTTAATGATTGGATGTGTGAGGCAAAAGAACGAGAAAAAGATTTGGTCGTTAGTAGTCTTAAGGAAAGTCAACAAAAGTTAAAAGAGCAGATAAAGGCACTGCGACAAACTACTAAGAATCTAGACATAGCTAATGGTAAATGTTTAAAAGACCCACCCTTTAAGGGATTATATCCAGTACAAGAATTAAATAAACTACAGATACCAGAATCATCTGAAGATGATAATCCATGGTTCCCCCCACCCACTACGGCTCCTCCACCGCAATATCAACCTTCACAACTACAGGATGGAACTGTTAGTTCTACAATAATGAGTGAAGGATGGCGGATGGAAGAGCAAATCATTCAGGACCCCAGACTGGAAGATCAGGTGATAGGAGGCCAGCCTAGTCGCCTGACTATAGAACAACCCCACCAAATAGATACAGGCAAATCATCCCAAACAGCACAAAAGAAAAGTACAAATGCTTTTTGACCCTAGGTCCAGTCAGCCGAAAATACCTCAAAATAGGAAAACGGTTTATTTACATAAGGGTAAATATTATAAGCAACGCCCAACTGTGGTTAAGGATAAGGATGATTACATTAATCCAGATAAATCTCATCAAAGCTTCACTTCCGATTCGAGCACGAGCTCGTCAGACGAAGCAGGAGTATTTCCACTGAGGGAGGTTCCAAACTCAGCACATGCCAGAGATGCAGAACAACTGGCTACTGTCGTCGTACCTAGGGCGTGGTCAGCAGTTGATTTTCAAGCTATTACCAAATCACTTCCACCCATTCATAATAACCCAGCAAAGTTTCAACGGGTATTAGCAGGACACATATGTTTACAAAATCCTACTATAGAAGAAATTAAAGCTGTCCTCCAATATGCTGTTCCAACTGATCTGATGAAACATATATGGGATCATGCTAATGTCCCTACCCCAATACCAAAACATAACACACAAGGGGAAAACAGTTTTGAAGTGGTTAGACAACGAATTGTTGATGCTATTATTGTCATAGTGCCACCCACCCCCAATTGGTCTAAGATTAAATCAGTCTTACAAAGAGAAGACAAACCTATAGATGAATATTTACAATGACTTACCGATGCCTTTGAGGCATATTCCGGATACCCAGAGTCCACCGAAGGGCCAGCACAGAGCGGGCTGTCAGCTGCTTTTGTGGATGGGTTACGCCCTCAAGTGAGAGATAAATTAAAAGAAGTATGTTTGAATTGGCCCAGCCTGGGCCTGTATGAGTTAGTCCAGCAAGTACAATACCTATCTGACCATTTGGCTAAAGAAAAGAAGGATTTACAGGAAAAATTAGTACAAGCACAAATTCAAATGTGTAACGCTCTGGGCCAACCTGGCCATCGAGGTAGAGGACGAGGGTGGGGACGGGGGAGGGGTAGAGGTCACAGTCCAGCTACTCACAATAAACAAAACTATCAAGGTACACAACCCACCCAAACCCAGAATCCAAGTAATCAGAATGAATGTTTCAATTGTGGCCAGACAGGCCATTGGAAAAATGAGTGTCCATATTTGGCAGAGCAACCTGCACCATACACTGAGGCACCACAACAATGGAATTCTAACTGGACGCCAAACCCTTGACAACAACCACAATGAAGGTTCCCTGAACAAAAAAAACAGCAGTTGTATCCCTTCCTTCCTGTGGATCAGGATGGGCCACATGTTATGTTACTGGTTAAAAACAAACCATATCCATTTTTGATTGATACCGGAGCAACTAAATCTATGCTAACTAGCAGAACAGCCATGAATATCCCACTTTTAAATAAAGTGACTAAAGGAGTAGGTGTTTCCGGTATACCTATCGAGTATTCTGAAACCAATCCAGTCCCAATAACTTTGGGACCATTGCAGGATAGTCACACCTTTTTAGTAGGACCATCGGCACCTTTAAATTTATTAGGATGAGACTTAGTGTGCAAAATGGGGGCCACCATCTTTTGCACAGCTGATGGAGTCTATCTTCAAGTACCTTCAGATCAACAGGACACTACTTTAGCAGCCTTGGATGATACTATCGCATTGCAATCAATGTGTATTCAGTCAGATTCTAACAGAAATGAAGATTTACACTCCCTGCCCTCCTGCTTGTGGAAAACTCATGATAATGATGTAGGATTTTTAACTTCCGCTATCCCTGTAAAAATAACTCTAAAACCTGGAGCAAAATTGCCGTGAGTACCACAGTACTCTCTGACAGCTGAGGCTATTTCTGGTATAGGCCCTGTTATTTCTGCACTAGCACAGCAAGGGATAATAGTACCCACCACAAGCCCATGTAATACTCCAATATTACCGGAAAAGAAACCTGGTAAACAAGCTTACAGATTTGTACAAGATCTATGGGAAGTTAACAAAGCAGTTATGCCTGTCTTCCCAATTGTGCCAAACCCTGCCACTATTTTAAGTTGTATCCCACCTACAGCTAAATGTTTTACAGTAATAGATATTTCATCAGCTTTTTGTTCTATCCCAGTACATTCTGATAGTCAATATTTGTTTGCTTTTACCTACAAAGGGCAACAGTATACATGGACCCGATTGCCCCAGGGGTATGTAGAATCTCCAACTTTATTTTCAAGGGAAATGCATAGGCAATTACAAGATTTACAGCTACCGTCACGTTCAGTACTAGTCCAATATGTGGACGATATCCTTATAGCCTCCCCAGACAGTAACGCCTGTAAGGAAGAGTTTCTTTTAGTGTTAAAATTTCTAGCCGCACGTGGATTTAAAGTAAATAAATCAAAATTACAATATTGCCAAGATAAAGTACAGTATTTAGGACACATAACTGAAATGGGTTCTCGTCGGATACTCCCAAACTGTATCAGTTCTAGTCAAACTGCACCTCGTCCTATAACCCAGACGCAACTTAGAGGGTTCCTTGGTCTAGCAGGATATTGCAGACAGTGGGTGTCTAATTTTTCAGAAATTACCACCCCTTTGTAGCAACTCTTGAAAAAGGACATTACAGACCCTCTACCCTGGACGTCACAGCATGATGAGGCTTTTCAGGCAATTAAAACAGCCCTGGTAAATCCTCCTGCCTTAGGGTTACCAGACTATTCTAAACCCTTTGTTTTCTTTTGTTGCAAATGAAATAAGACTGCTCTGGGTCTCTTAACCCAGCAATGCACTGGGGGATACCGACCAATTGCTTACTATAGCACTCAATTGGATCCGGTTGTTTCTGGTTACCCAGCTTGCTTATGGGCTGTGGCAGCTGCTGTCATCTTGGTAGATATGACAGCTCCACTAACCCTGGGACATGACACTGTACTAGCAGTCCCGCATGCTGTTCAAGCCTTACTTTTGAAAACTAAAACACAATATCTTTCAAATGCACGTCTTATTAAGTACGAAATAAGTTTAATGGGAAATCCTGCTTTACAAATTAAATGCTGCCCACCACTAAACCCTGCCTCTTTAATACCAACCTCAGATGAGGGCGAACCACATGATTGTGTGTTAGTGGTTAACTCTGTTCTTTCTCCTAGGTTGAATTTATTTGATACTCCTTTGTAAAATCCTGATTTAGTTCTTTTCATTGACAGATCCTGTTTAAGAACAAACTCTGGAAAATTCCAAGCTGCTTGGTCAGTCTGCACACCGACTGAAGTATTGCAATCAGCACGATTACTAACTGGCGCCTCTGCGCAGGCCGCGGAATTAGTGGCATTATCACATGCATGTAAACTAGCTAAAGACAAGTCTGTTACTATTTATACTGATTCCCGTTATGCCCATGGTGTCGTTCATGATTTTGGTATATTATGGAAAGAACGAGGGTTCTTAACATCTTCCGGAACACCCGTTAAAAACCATTTTTATATCAATAATTTATTACAAGACTTATTGTTACCTTCTGAAATTGCTCTTGTTAAATGTGCAGCCCATCAATCCAATGACACTTTCGAGAGTAAAGGCAATAATTTTGCTGACTGGGCAGCTAAACAGGCTGCTTTGTCACAAACTGTTCAGGGTCACTTTTTGCAGCCATTACAACCTATGAAAACTTTTGATGATACAGTACTAAAAACTTTACAGATGAGGTCTCAGAATCAGGAAGAAAAACATGGCTGGCTCAAAACTGTTTTAAACTATCTGATTTAATTTGGCAACATCCAGATGGCAGATTGGTCTGCCCCCTATCCATGCTAAATTCCCTCATTAAAGCTTATCATTTGCCAGCCCATGTTGGGGTACAAGCTTTAATAAAACAAATCCAAAAGGACTGGTTTGCCCCAAAGCTTTCTCTTTTTGTGCAGCACTTTGTGAGCAAATGCTCCATTTGTTTACAGTACAATATTTCCAAAGGCACAATGGCTCCTGTACAACCCTTACCAAAACCATTGGGGCCATTTTGTGCTTTGCAATGGGATTTTATTGAATTACCACTTTGTGCACGTCTTAAATAGGTTTTAACTGTTGTTGATGTTTTTTCTGGATGGTTAGAAGCATACCCTTGTGCGGAAAATGATGCTATCTCAGTTGCTAAGAAACTTTGTTATGACTTTATACCTCGATTTGGTGTTCCTTGTTATATATATTCAGACCATGGAACACATTTTACAGCTCAATTAATTGACTCACTGTGTACTATGTTGGGCATCACTGTAAAATTTCACTGTACATATAGACCGCAGGCATCTGGAATTACAGAACGCATTAATCAAACACTGAAAACTAGACTAGCAAAAATTACTGCTGAAACAGGCCACACTTGGGTACAGGCCTTGCCACTAGCTTTGCTCTCTATGAGAGCACAAGTACATACTACTAAAGGTCTTTCTCCTCATGAAATTCTAATGGGCCAACCTATGCGAATGCCCATGACTCCACCACCACCCTTTTCTGAGTATGATGCCTTTGATCATGATGTTATTGTATACTGCACTTCTCTTGTTTCTTTCTTACAGTGTTATCACCGCCAAGTAGCAGCTGCACAACATAACCCTGATCCTTTTATGTCTTCTGAACTGCAACCAGGCGATTGGGTGCACGCCAAGTCTTTTTCCAGAAAAACAGCACTGCAACCTTGTTGGAAAGGGCCTTACCTAGTTCTATTGACAACCTCTTCAGCAGTACGATTACAAGGCTCACCAACCTGGATTCATATATCACACGTTAAGAAAGTTGTCCCTTCTGAAGATCAAACACCTCTACCTTTCACGGCTCCAGAATCTCCACCTATTGCTTCCTGTACTCGCAGCCATACTGTTCCTGCACCTAACAATGTCTGACATTTCTTCAATCGGAACACTTCTCCATTCTCATACCGTACCACCAAGACCACCATTTCCACTGAGGTACTGTGCAACAATCTTGGTGGTTATTTTTGTTGTTCTTATATTTTTACTGTGGCCATTCCTATTTTCCACTACAGTAATACCTCATGCCAAAAGAACTGCATGGCATCCACCATTCAGTACCTACCAAGCCATAAAATATACTTATGCATCATCCCTTAATGTTTCCAATTGCTGGATCTGCACTGCCATTCCTACGGTTCATGGGGGATTGATGCTAAATATAGTTCCTTTAGGGATTAAAGAGACATGGACGAATCTGATCTACAACACATCAAGAATTATTTCGAAACACAAAGTAGCATTACAGTTGTCTGTCCATCAAAATGGAACTGTGTGTTTCCAGAAACTTGATAAAATCAGAGTAGGGTGGAACCATTGCAACAAAATGGTAGTATATAACTGCACTGCATGGGGTTGTGTAACCGATTTCTCACCTATATCAAGAATTGTGAAAAACTCTATAGCTAACTTTTCCCGGAAAATAGAAACTGTCTACTGGAAAATATTTGAAGGGCGGCAGAATGCTGAGAATCACTTTAAACCTATCAATATCACCATCAAAGTAGAGAACTGTTATTTTGTGTGTGGAAGAAAAGCATATAAATGGCTAACAGGAAACTGGTCTGGCAGCCGTTTCCTGGGGTACCTAGTTCCAGCTATCCGACATATATCTACATTACCTAAGGGAAAAATTCGGAATGTTTGAGAGGTCAAGAAGCCTGCCAATCCGGTAGGTAAAGATGATGCTTCATGGATCTATCATTATGACCTGGCTCATGCTAGTACCAAAGGACTGTCCCATATGGACTTGGGTGATGATGTAATATCATGGGCTGGTATAATCCCCTCATACGGAGCAGTGAAATCAATTTGGGAATTGAGAAAGTTATCTAAACTGCTCGAAATCTTGAGCAATGCTACATTTTCTGCCTTAGAACAAGTAACTGATGAAATGACTGCCATGAGGGCTGTAGTACTCCAAAACCGTATGGCCCTCAATTTCACCCTAGCGGCAAAAGGATCAACTTGCACTTTAATCCAGGAGGAGTGCTGTACTTTTATTCCTGACAATCAGCACGAAATTGAGAGTCACCTTGAACTGATTCAGAGAATTTTCAAATTTTCAGAGGCCAAAGAGGCTGATAGCTCAACATGGGCTTGGTTAACCAACCTATTCTCAGGTTGGGGTGGTGGACTGTTGAAGCTGATCTTGTTAATTGCAGTATTAGCAATTGTTATTTTCATTGTCTTATTTCTAATCAAAGCACTGATCTTAAAATTGATATCTTCAAAAACTGTGAAAAAAGTGCCTAAATTTATATGCCTGCACCTATGACTGTAGATAATGAAATGAAAATGTCTCTCAATGATGAAAAGACTAGTAGCATGGTTATGCTAGATCTGTGGCAAATGTATGACAGGTTAAATGATGATGCTTACACAGCATCAAATGGGGGATTGTAGAATATGAACAGACAAAGCATGTGTTTCAAGGGAATTGAGTATGTGACAGTTTGTATAAACTGAGATGTACTGAGTACTGTTAACTCTGAACTGTGAACAATGGAAAAATACTGAACAAGCTAGATTCTGCCTGAAGGCAGGAAATGTGCCTTTTATGGAAGTATATCTGATTTTCTCTTTTGCCTAGAGATATGATGATCTGAATTGTCTTATGTTTACAGGTAAACCTTTGATTGGATAATTGCCCTGTGTAATAATCTAATTGGTCCAGTTTTACATTTTTGTACTGTCAGCAATATCACCAGTATATAAGCTTGTTTATTTCTTTGTTCTGGGAGTCTCCCTGGTACTTTCCATGAGGCTCCTGCAAGTATGTACTTTAGTTAATAAAAAGCCACTGAAAGAGAGAAAGAAATGTATTTGTCTTCATTTTTAAAGTACTGTGAAATGTTACACTATGCGACTGTTTTGTATCTGGTGTCTGGGTTAATGGGAATATCTATGCATGCTGTTATTCCTAATCCTGGAATGTGTTGACTATTACTGACCCATATATGATGATGAAATCTAAACACTATAACATGCTTGGGAAGTTCGGTCCCAGCGGACCCACCTGTCCCTCCTCAGCTGGCCGTGGCACAGGACACCAGCATGTCTGGGGCCCAACCCCGGACCTCCCCTGTCCATTGGTCCTGCACCACCTTCAGGTGGAACTGCCTCAGGGGATGGGGATTGCCCCCCCGGGAGTGGGCATGGAAAGGAACCTGTCACCTATCGCCAGGTTGGGGTTGTGGTGCATTGAGCGATCAACGAGCAGTTCAGTGAGTTTTTACGCCAGATCAAGGGCCGCATGTCATGATTAGAGAGTCAGCCTGGCTCTGCAGTTCAGCCCCCAGTACATACACCTTCGGGGCTGTGAAGGTGCAGGGGTGACTGCCCATGAGTGGGGACCTCAGTCCCACTGTTACCACTAGGGGGATTGTGGGCTTCCAATATCCCAACACCCCTCCCCATCAAGGTGTTTACCCCCCACGTGTCATATATCACCCCTGTATGTGTCTTATGTGTCTTGTCTGTTAACCTACCCAACCTACCTCCCCAAATATACCTACTACCCCTCCCCAACATTCCACTGTCACCTGAAAAAAAACAAAAGGCAATCGGTTCCCACAGAAAAATTTCGCCCCATACATAGCTGTCCATTTCACACACATGTCCACTGGACACATGTAATCTGGTCTAATTGGCATCACAACTTATTATTGTTGTCCTCACCCCTCTCCCAGGGGTTTGAGTGTACAAATCTACTTCCAAATTCAGTGTATATGCACAGCTGTTGCTGTGGAAGAAATGGGCAGCTATGGACCTTCCCTACACCCTTCCTGCACATCCCTAGCTAGTTTCCTTACTGTCTTTCCCTCTTTGTGCCCCTTTTTTACCACTTTCCTATCAACCCTTTTTTCTTTTTTTTAAAGAAATTAGCATGGGGGGGAAGTGGGAGTAAGCACTTTTAAGCAGCAGTAAGTGAGTCTAAGCCTATTTGTGTGGGGGTAAGCACTGCCTACACAGATTTAGCAATTAGGAAGCTAACTGAGTATAAGAAACTGTAACCGGAAGTTAGCAGTGCTTACCTCCACTCAAACCTGCACAAACCCACTTACAACTGCTTTAAAATGCCTTAATCACTTCTTATCCAAAGTCCCGTGTCCTGCCCAGCAACAAAATAAACAGCCTCTGCAAGGCTCGAACCCAGAACCCTGCACACCATAAACAAAGTAATTTACAACTAAGCCATATCAGATATACAAAAATCTAATATTTTCAGAAACATATCATCCAGCCCAGTCATGTAACAGTACAGAGAATGTATACCAACATTTAGATGTATGTGTGTGTGTAAATATATTAATATCTAAACAGATACAACATATCTATATATGTAGATATATATATATATATATATATATATATATATATATATATATATATATATTTATATATATTTAGAAATATATACATATATATATAAGTATATATGAACATATATACATGCAGATGCCTACATCGACACATTTATATGTCTATACCTATATGTCTACATATACACAGCAAGTCACATATATGTACGCAGATATATACTGACAGACATACTAAGGACATCATAGTGCAGTACCGCTGCTAGTACGTAATGCCCTTGTGGACTGCAGCAGAGATATTGGTCAATTTATGTGGACATTCTGACACCCTCTGTACAGTCCAGAGGTATACACAGAACCCCTTAGTGCAATACATGTGGACCATGCCTTACAATATGGATGTTAAGAGCCATGTAGATGGGTATAACACATAATGACTGGTATACATTTGCCACAGTAGGTTATGCATTCACACACCCCTGTCAGTCCTGACACATAATAACCACTGGTACAGGGGTGCCATGGCTACATACTACCCACTAGATATTGACATACATCTGTATAGCATCCCACTGCTCTGTCTGACATACATGACTGTTAAGTGAGGCCCGGCAGCAGTACATCTGGCAAATATCTGGACATGACATCTCACTAGGTAAGTACACTAAGCTGCTAGGCATGTAACAATGCACTATGCAGGCTACAGGCAGACTGGCTCAACACTGGCCTACATCTCCTATGGGGGAATGCACATGTACCTGCATATATAGCAGGCTCTACAGGCATGTCACAGTACAGGGTAAGATACACCTGTGTGAAAGTGCATAACGACAACCAATGTGAACACAGCCACAGCCACATATGGTAAGCTAGCATAATATTACAGTATATGGACTATCTGTTCAACACCATCCTCATATGTGCCACTCACAGACTACCCTACATATACTGGGCTGCTACACAGTTTGGTCTGATGCCTATCTGTGGTATGGGACATGTGAGTGTATGGCCCTACAAACATGTAAGCCAATATGGTAACATACAGTGGAGCAGCATGGAACAACAGATAGGACGGGACGTAGAATAATGACATCTACCACAGTCTGTACACAGGCAAAAGTACATATTAACAATACACACACTGTCGACATTCAGCATAAGTACACAGACCTCAGTACTGTACAAACAACCACAGAATGTCCATGTTATGTCATCAAATATAACCCCTACTGTACATAACATGTGTAGCAGTCTGATATCTCACTGGCTTGTTATCACATATGATGACACTAATTATGGTGTACAGCACATATGCACCTCTTAATGCATGACATGTGTACAGAGGTTGAGAGAGTTGTGGCTGGAAGCACATACATAGGGCCAATATTGGCACATTGCTGTGATAACTTCATACATTTACTGTTGTAAGAGGGTTTGTTGCAACATATGTCCTAAGAGGAATATGAAGTTAGTAACTGTCACGGCTTTCACCATCTACAGACAGCAAGACTCACTCTACCTTCTGCAGTTCACAGATAGATGCTTTGTGGATAACACATGACACCAAAGGCACAACACACTGCCCGGTCTGCAGATGACCCTACAGATGGGGATTCCTCATAAACATAGAACTGACATGGCAGGTATTAAACATGTAGGACATCCATATCTGCACACACACACACACACACACACACACACACACACACACACACACACACACACACACACACACACACACACACACTGTTAAACAAACATTACTTCAAATGCAGCATAGCAGCACTTACAGTCTATAGACAGGTCAGGCAAATCCCCCTCCTGTGTGTTACCCTGTTTCCACAGTGTGTGTTGTTAGAGGTAAATCCCAAATCCATCTGCGATGCTGGTTGCCAAACAACAGATCTAGTTCCTGCTCATAGTGAATGAAAAGGGCCAATACCAACATGATGTTCCTAGATATTGGAGTGTGTTTCCATGCAATTGGCTATGGGAATGTTACCACAGCTGTTCCACATGCAATCAGCTAGGGGAGGGCTGCAATTCATGAAGAGGCCATCAGCTGATCATGAGTGTCACTTAAAATACACATGCTGCTGCCGAAGCAAAGCAGGTGTAGGTCTCCACATCCACCAGAGAAGGAGTGAGAGAGGCAGACAGAGGCAAATACAAGTCAGGAAGGGGTGGGAGAGTAAAACTTAAGCATGTTTGTGTCATACACCTACCAGCACAAGGTATCAACCCCCTGATGACTATGTAGTGTTATCACATTTCTATGCAGTTATTGGATGCGCCACATAGGTTACATGTTGTGGAGTCCATGTTATGGAGTCCTCAGAACGTATATGTGATGGTGAGTGACATCTGCAACAGGGATATGGTAGCTATATGGTAGGTGTAGTACACATGCCTGTCTGCATGAACAGATGCCAGTGCAACACAGCCATATTCTCACAGGGACACACACACACATTGACACACTTGGCTTGGCCAGGAATACAACCCATCACTAGTGAGATTGCCACAAAACATTACTGTACAGGTATCACATGCACCACAGGGATCATACAGAGGTTATATGGGCAAAGGGTATGGGGAGGTGTCTGACATCAGACAGCATGCTGCAGTATGCCAGTGGGGGTTGTAGTGAGTGTGAATGTGAACATACGCATCATACATCACACACACACACACACACACACACACACACACACACACACACACACACACACGGTGCCAGTACTGTCATGCATGGGTGCATTGAATCATGAGTGTGTAGTGGTGAACTGGGCCAGGCAGCTATACAAGGCTAGGTGTTGGGTACACCTTGGCATCAGGCCACATGACAATGGTCTGCGTTGTGGCTCAGGGGTGTAGATTCTGGAATTGCCCACACAGGTGTGTATTGTATTCACCATCCAGTCACCTGGGTGACTAATGTGTGTGGGCAATGCTGTGCATTGCTTGCCATGCATGTGTTCCTTGGTCCATGACATGGACAGTGTCTGTGATGTGCACACCTCCCACATGCATGTACAGTGACATGTGAAACTGTACCTGGAGTGTCTGGCCCTTGTTGTATACACATATTATCATCAGATGTGCCAGTCCTGGCCTCATGTTTCAGGAACTGCTAATGGACAGCAGGTTTACCCTGCACCTACATTGATAGCATGCTAAGGGCATTCCCTGGCATCAGTGGCATCTGTCCATACAGGGCATGTTTTCAGGCGTGGTATGTCCTTTGTGTGTCACATTTGATGGCACCACAGATGTTGCAGGTTTCTAATGGGGAACATGGGGAACGTGCACTGTCTGCATGTACGTGCCTATTGGACAAATGCACAGGGTGCCATGCCCTCTGTAGGCCACTGCAATCACTCCATAGTTACTATCAGTGGGCAATATGCAGTGTACTACCAACATAGCAGCTGTTGCCTAGGCAAGTGTGTGTGTGTATGAGGCATGGGTTGAGGTGTTGCCTGGCTAATACTAGGGTTGCTAACTTTGTTTGCCTGGCCTTGATGTCACGTGTATGGGTATGGGTCTGCACCCCAGCCTCTCAGCAAATTCACATCTGTTATCCCTGTATGGTAAACATTGTTATATATACTAAGGCCAGCATATAAGAAATTTGCAAAACCCACTCCACAGTGGGCCCAGTTGTTATGCACTCATAATCACCTCTGCACAGGGTATGAGTTAAAAACACAGACAGACAGACAGACACACACACACAGTTCATGTCTGGGATTAGAACTCCTACCTAACTATTTTATTGCACTAAAGCATTATGCAGTCATAGTACGCACCATGGAGATTACTGGAGTACTTCTTCCCCAAAGGTGTACTTCACATTGGATGACATCAGCAGGATTGCCAAAGTAGAGCATTCGAATTATAGTGAGTGTGGCTAGGCTAAATGCACTGCTTCCTAGACAGACATTGAAACCCACACAAAACATCCACAACAGACATGGGTGGGGCTAGAACCCCTAACAGGGGTCTATGTCACACTACAGCATGAAGCTGTTATTGAATGCACCACAGGGATTACTGGAGAACACCTTCCCGAAAGGTGTATTTCACAGTGACTGACATCAGCAGGATTGCCAAAGTAGAGCATTTGAATTGTAGTGAGTGTGGCTAGGTTAAAATGCACTGCTCCTTACACGGACATTGAAACACACACAAAACATCCACAACCGACATGTGTGGGTATAGAACACCTAATAGAGGTCTATATCACACTACAGCATGAAGCTGTTACAGGATGCACCACGGGGATTACTGGAGAACTCCTTCCCCAAAGGTGTATTTCACAGTGAATGACATCATCAGGATTGCCAAAGTAGGGCATTTGAATTGTAATGAGTGTGACTAGCCTAAAATACATTGCTCCCTACACAAATATTGAAACACACACGTTACATCCAGAACTACCATGGGTGGGAATAGAACTCTACCAGTGTTCGACATCACACTACAACAGTATGCAGTTATGGCACACGCTACAGATATTACTGGGCTATAGCCTTCCCAGAGGTTTATTTCTAGGTGGATGACATCAGCAGCCTTACCAAAGTATAGGATTCAAATTGTATGTAGTGTGACTACCCTAAAAACAGTGCTCTCTACACAGACACACACTTGCCATGTCTGTGATTAGACCACCTACATAACTAACTTATCATACTACAACAGTACATAGTTATAGGATACACTACGGAGATTACTGAGCTGCAACCTTCCCAGAGATGTATTTCTAGGTGGATGACATCAGCAGCCTTACCAAAGTAGAGCATTTCAATTGTAATGAGTGTGACTACCCTATAAAGCATTGCTCTCTACACAGGCAGACAGACACACAAACACACAGTTGCCATGTCTGGGAATTGAACTCCTACCTAACTATTTTATCACACTACAGCAGTACGAATGTATGGGACACACCACAGAGGTTACTGGGCTAGAACTCTCCCAAAGGTGTATTTCACAGTGGATGACCTCTGCAGGCTTGTCAGAGTAGGGCTATGGGGAGGGTATTGTGTGTGCATGAGCCATAACCCATTCATCTAGAGAGTGACAAGCCACATGTGGGCACACACAGGGTCATATTTCACAGGTACATGTATACGGCTGCTAGATGACTATGTCCTTGTACAGTGATGTTGCACAGCTAGCACGTGCACCACATAGTCTGGAGCCCTTTGGCTGTGTGCTGGGTGGGACAGGCCTGGATGGCTCCTTGTCACAGTCTCCCACTTCCACACATCTATGTACGTCTACCTTTGGCTTATTATAGTGTGTTGTCCTTACATATATGTCTGTATTCATATCCACTGTGTCTGCAAGTCATGAGTGGTGCATACTACGGGTGCCTGCACTAACAACTGTGACTACCAGATATGTCTGGTCTACTGGTGTTTGCAGACATGGCCTTCATGTGTTTAAGTGTGTGAGCATGCCCAGTATGATCTTTCAGTATGTTGTTGACTGACATTGCCTTCATTTCTCTAAGTGCGTGAGCATGCCCATTATGCCATTCTGTGTTTAATGTGTGGATTGTGTCCAGGTAGTTTGTACTGCAGTGCTGACCTTTGTGTTGTACACCGACAGGTAGCATGCTGCTTCTGCAGGGTATCCATTCAGCATTTGGCATTGACTGTTACTACATTTCTGCATAGGAAGGGGGGGGGGGGCTCACCTGACTATTTCTACATTTCTGCACAGGATTGGGAGGCACACCTGACTGTTATTACATTACTACATAGGGTGGGGGCACACCTGTCTATTTCTACATTTCTACACAGGATTGTGGGGAGCACACTTGATTGTTATTACATTGCTACGTAGGATGGGGGGCACATCTGACACTTGTACACATTTGCTATGACTGTACTGGTATATCAGGTACTCCATTTCATTCTGTATTCTTACCTATCATGCTGACTAGAGGCATACCAGTATACTACAGATCATTGCTTTGGTTGCCCTACATATTAGTGTCTGACTTCCTACCCTTCAGAATTAACATCCCACTCCCTGACCTACTGTAGTCTGTCTGTGTAGGCCTGGGGGGGAGGTTAACCATAGCCATCATTCAGGGACCATAGCACAGGCTCTGTTTGGGTTTGTCTACACCTGTCCTGCTGGCTGAGACTGTTGTTGGGTATGTGAACCACCCTGACTGGCATGTGTGAGTCATATGGACACACATGTCACTCAGCACATTTTCAGCTGTGGGTTTGTCACCCTGTGTAGTACTCGCTACTATGGTGACTCCAGTATGTGTTACAGATGTGCCACTATGGGTGTCTACTGTCTGCTGCCATAACATTAATCCATCCAATTCTCTTGCATGCTCACACCCATACTATAGATACAGTTAACAACACATTCTACTCTATTTGGCAGTTGGTAGGTTGATTGACTTACCTTGAGGGTGTGCCAGACTTGAGGATGGTGCTGGAGGGCTACCTATGCCAGATGTACATAGTACACTCCCTATACATGGTTGAACACAGGTAGTGTCATGTTTGACATTCCTTTTACTGTATGTGCAAGTCAGAGAGAGGTGTCATTCCCTGGGTCCCTAGTGTGTCAGTGTATGTGAAATACATTGTCTCTTTGCCGCAGCCTTGGCATACTGGACACACCTCCATCTGCCTACTGGGGCAGGCTCAGGTTGATCCTCCTCCAAGTCACTCTGTGCCTGTGCAGGCCTTGGCATTGGTGGGGGGCTGTGTGGCCCTGCCCTATGCTGTTCCTGCTGCAGCTGTTTCCACAGCATCATATTGTGTAGCATGGCATATACCATAAAAATGTGGGTACATGTAGCTGATGAGTATTGCAAGGCTCCACCAGATGTGTCCAGACACTGGAATCATGACCTGAGCATCCCAAGCACATGCTCTATTATAAGTCTTGTCTGTGCATGTGGTGTTCTTGTTCAGGTGTGTGTGTATTTCTGATGGGTGTGATCAGCCATGGCTCCATTGTGTAACCAGCATCCCCCACTTGGTGACCATAGAGGATGTCCCCATTGGCAAATCTCTGGTACAGCTGCATCAGATGCCATATGTGGGAATCATCATAACTTCCAGGGCAGCCAGCACACACATTCATTATAATTCCCTGGCCATCACAGATGACCTGACAGTTGATGAAGGGGATCCCCCTGTGGTTGATGTAGGCCCTACCCTACCAGGTGGTGCTTTGATGTGTATGTGCATGCAGTCTATAGCACCCACTACCTCAGGGTATTCTGCTATTTGGTGGAAGAGAAGCATATTGCTGGCCAACATCTCTCGGGTGTTGGGGAAATATACGTGCTCACTTGCATGTGCTGACATGGCATCCAGGAACTGGTGGAATACTCTGGATGCTGATGTCTGTGAGATTCCCATGATATCCCCGGTTGAGCTTTAGGAGGTATCTGTGACTAGTATTCCTAGGCCTACACATACCTTGGTATCCACTAGGATGTGTTCCCATTGGTCAGTTTGGTGTGTCAGATGTGGCCGGCACAGCTCAACAATTTGCTGTAGGAGGTCTCTGTCCACCCTATAGCACTCCACTATCTCCAGCTCATGTAGCCCCTGGTAGGTTACCCTGGGTCTGTACACTCTTCTCCGTCTCCTCACTGTGGCTTGATTGGCAGCATTCACATCCTCACCACTCTCAGCCTCTTGCACATGTTGTGCTATGTTGCCTGCTGCAGCTCTTCTCATTTTGTAGGTTTGTTTGTTAAAATTTCTCCGCTTGTATACACCAGTGGTGTAGATTGTGGGAAAAAACAGTGGGGAAGGTTCTTGCATAGTTTATAGTAGTGTTCTGGGGTGTGCTGGTTTCCTGCCTGTATAATTGGCTGATTCTGATACATTTCACCTGCCAGCTATGCTAGTTCTCCTTATTTACCTTCCTACTGCTGTTTTCCCTTCCCATTGCCTTCCTGTTTAAGCACGGGGGCATGCTGTGCAAACAGAGTGCACAACTTTGCACACTGCTGCTATTCCCTGGTTTAACTTGTATTTTCTGCCTTTAAAACCTGGTGTGCGGCGTGCACACCTGCTTAGGCATTGTAAAAAGTGCTAGGCAGGTTTAGACACACTCTCTAGGTTAGCTGTGCTAAGCTAGGAGCAAACTTGAGCTACAGGGCTCCAATCTGCTTACAGTATGCCTGATACCCTCCCCCATGATGTCATCTAACTCCTAGGCTTGCACCAAGCTATTCCTACTCTTGCATTGTTGGTACCTGACTCACATGCTGTGGAAAACTGGGATTCACTATCCTTCACCTTATTTGCATAGTATTGCCTGCTAATGCATAGTTACATGTCTCACTCTAAGCCTCTCCCCTTAGCAACCACTACTCATTGGCCATGTTGTCTTCTGCCTGCCATTGACTTGCATGCAAGAATACCGATTTTAGTTAGAATGGTTAATTTAGGTTCATTTTGTTATTTTCCCCCTGATCCCATTTGCATGCCATTGCCCTACACTTAAACAGCCGAGATTGGCTAAAAAAAAAAAAAGTTGCTTTTTGTATTTTTTTTACTGTTTGCAATGCCAATGGCCTTATACTTGGCCATTGGCATGCTTACTACATGATATGGAGCCTTTATTTGGAGCTGTCACAGCTCCGTTTTAGATCTTGCAGAAATGTACACGGTTACTAACCGAGTACATTTCTGCAGATAGCACTAGTCCTGCACAGACGGTTGCAAGCTTCCTGGATTGCAAAATCAACTCATTTGCATAGATTTATCCTGCAAATGGGGTGATTTGCATACAAGGGCTTAGTCCATGCAGGATTAGTGCAGGCGCGCTCATGCACGCCCCTGTAGGCTGTTCCTGGATCGCACAAAAGACATATTTCCTGCTTGAGCTCCTGCACCAATCTTGTATGCCACGCAAGCTTTAGAGAATCTGGGGGAGTATGTCTTAACTACACAATGTGACACATGTTGAAATTGATAAGTATACGTATATGACCTCTTTGCCTTAATAAACCGAATACTGTTTTTATTTTTAAAGTTCAGAAAATTAATATTCAGAACTATAAGGTAATAATAAAAACATGAGAGAAATTATTCACAAAGACACATGCACAATTATAAACAAATAAAAAAACACACACACATACTCATGCACATATACGCACACACACACACACACACACACACACACACACACACACACACACACACACACACACACTCGCACACGTATATATACACACACACACACACACACACACACACACACACACACACACACACACACACACACAGTTCAACCTTATATAGTATAAGGGAGAAAGTACTCACAAATGTGAATTTATAGGCCAGTATTCAAGTATTACTCTATTCATAATCATGATGGCAAAAGTCAATTACTGTCAACATTGGGTCAAAATAATACCTACATTGTTTTTTTTGTAGATTCATAGGTTACTACCGGGCTAACAACAACTAGAGTCCTTACAAGCATAGCCCGTACTCTAAACCATTAGGGTCCCTAAGTATCATGGGCTTCTATATGGAGATGGGCATGTTAGTAGGGAAGTCACTAAGGATTTGTAGGGCAGGCTGTCAGTTAGGATACATTTTTTCTTAATGATGGCCTCTGTCCGTAGGGTCAGAGAGAGTATAAATCTATGATTTCCCATCCAGTTGTCAAGGATTAATTTTAAAAACGCATCAGGGATGAACTCTAGTTTATACTGAAGTGGAAAAAAATTGAGTTTACCAAATTTAGGAAAATCACAGTGGTCAACCCAGCTGAAGTACAATGGAAGGACCTCACCCTGTGAAAATCACCTTCCTTGATCATGGTATACCTCCTGCCAGGTAAGTGTGGTTTTTATTTATTTATTTATTTTTTTAATTTTACGTAAAATAAAGTTGCTGCAGAGCTGCAAATTAGTTTTGAGCAAAACATTACTAAGATTACAGCATACTGGACCTTTTTGATGTTTCAAAATCAGAAAAGGTATATTTTTGACTCTAGCTTTGTGTGGTTCACATTTTACACAATGTGATATTCCAGTAATATATATAGCTGAAATAATACTTCCAAAACCAGAAACTGTTGCAGTGATGGGTAGCCAAAGTGTATAACATTCTCTAAGCTTTCATTCTGACCATAATCCTCATCACTGCTAAAGTCTAGTTTTTAAGGAACTTCCACTAAATCTCCATAGTTTATATTTATACACAGTGCCTAAAGTTCACATAACTGTGGTTGAAAGAGCAAATTAATGAATAATCAAATAAGAGAATGAATAGTTATATAAATCAATATATAAATAGGAAAAGTCTGATGTGCTGGTCTTTTGAAAAACACAATACAAGACAGAGGAAACAGTATACCTTTTGGTGCATGACTGATTGCAAAATATGTATAACATCACTTACCTTTTCTGTTATAACTGTTTTAGTTCACCAGTCTGCACTTATACATCATACTCTTATGCTACAGTCTGTTTTGATCTTTTTACCCATCACTGCAGAATGACAGGATTTTCATTTGCTGATATATTGCCTTAATCATAACCGTTGAAGTGGATTTATGTTTCATTTGATAGGTGGTAGTATGTTCCATGGTGGATGTAACATGAACTACTGAGCACTCAAAAGAGTTAACAAAGCAAGGGTGACCATTACTGATTGAATCTAAAATGATGTAAAACAAATTCCAAAACAAATTTTTTGCAGGGAGTAAGCCCCTTGCAATATATATATATATATATATATATATATATATATATATATATATATATATATATATATATGGGTCTACTTTAGAACATTGACACGCCAGTTCGCCGACACACAAACCACCGACACCAAATAACCGACAACACACAATACCGACAACGCAAAACACCGAACACCATTACACCGACACACTAAACGTAAACAACACATTACACTACATTACATATCCACTAGCCCTAACCCAAACCCTAACCCTAAGGTCCAACACTACCGCACACTTACCCTACCTGCACCCTAACCCTAACTCACTTAACCCACCCCTAACCCTAAGGTCCGACAATACCGCACACTTACCCTACCTGCACCCTAACCCTAACTCACTTAACCCACCCCTAACCCTAAGGTCCGACACTACCGCACACTTACCCTACCTGCACCCTAACCCTAACTCACTTAACCCACCTAACCCTAAGGTCCGACAGTACCAGACACTTACCCTACCTGCACCCTATTCCTAACTTACTTAACCCACCCTAAAACATAAACCCGTCACTAACACACACTTACATTACCCAAACCCTAACTCCGACACTACCGCACACTCACCTTTCACACACCCTAACCCTAAATCCCTCACTATTGCACACTTACCTGTCCGCTCCCTAATCCAAAATCCCTCACTATCGCATACTTACCAAGTTGCGCTTACACGTTCCCCTTGTCGGTCTTCCAGCTGTCGGGATTTCAGCATGTCGGTCAACTGCATTGTCGGTCCTTTCGCGTTCCTCTTCCGCGTGTCGGCAAACTGACGTTTCGGTAATTTGAAGAGGACCCATATATATATATATATATATATATTATTTATTTTTTTATTTTACATTTGTTAACCGGGCTAGTCTAGCTGGATATATGTCCATTTTCAGTAGAGGCCCGGGGAGAAAAGCTCCACAGATACTAAATTACAAGGAGACAAATAATAATATATATATATATGTATATACTCTAAGAACATAAAACAGCAAGTTAAGGACATATTCCATAGCCCTGCTGCAATGCAATCATGCCAGCTAAAACACCATTAAGAAAAACATTTGCTGACATGAGTGTCTTATTTATATCACTAATATGTGTTCTCAAAGATGTTTGATGGTTCTTTTGATCTGCAGTCCCATAGCATACTCTGATGCTTTGTACTATTGAGTATTGACCAAGTACATGAACCCAAGAAAGAAATAGGCAAAAAGAAAGCTCAGAATGAAAATGATCTTCGCAAACTTGCCATATGCGTACCAGTTGCTTTACTGTGTACCAGTGGTGTGAATTTGGATTGCAAAGAGCTTTTGAGTGCTCATGGAAGAACCAGCATATAATACCTGATTAATATTATCAAGAATATTGTGGTCCCTGTCACTCTTCTTACGTGCATTAAGAAGACGTTGAGGCTTGGGTCTTCATTTAAGTAGTTTATTGTATACAAATACATCAGGATGGATAGCAGGAACATTAAAGTTAAACAATCTATCTAACTAAGTGACTGACAACATACCTGCATGCTTTCACTCTGGCTGCCCACTCAAAATGGCACTCTTGCTTGCACGTGCTCAGTACTTATATGCATGTGCTGACTCACTAGAAGCTTCCTAAATGTATATCACACACACTGATCTACATTCTCCCTCACATTCTCCCTCTTTACTGAACTGTCTCATATAAACAATGACATTTGAGTAGGCATGCAATTATAGAGACACTAGTAAAGAAAAACAACAGTCATGTCCAAGTTACCATGTATCTGGAAGTAGGTTTCAAGATGAGACCTTATCTCGTAACATAGTAGGACTGGGTTTACAACAAGGACAGTCACTGGAGTATGTTCTGCCTGAGGAGTCTCAGGGATTTTCTCATGAATGGGGATTGCTATTGGAATGTTCTCTGGAACAGGAACATTGGATAAGTCACTCTAAGAACATGATTTTTTTGTCACAGGCAAGATGCTGTAACACTGGTTCAGACACTGATAACAAATGCTTCCGATTTCATCTGAATTGCATTCATTGTGATTCCACAATGTACCATCCTGGCTTTTACACAAACCTTTTACAAATCCTATGTGATCAAAACCTTTTGACATCTGCATCCTCACTAACTCTCCTTTTTTTTCAATGAACTGAGCGGTTTGCTGGTTTTATCATAGTAAGACTTCTGAGACTAATTCTTCTACAACAGTTTGGCTTTAACTGCTTTGTTGTCCAAAAAAAAAACAAAAACTTACTGCTGCTGGGTAGTGTTGTTTTGGTTTGTGTTGATGTAAGTGTCTGAGCAGGTAAACCAAGATGTTTATCATGAGGAATGATTCTGAGATATAACAAGTTGAGAAAAACATCGGTATTGTCACATGGATTTCTCTAATAGCTGTTTTGCTCTTTGAACTGCATGTCCAATCAAGCTGTTTGAGGGCATTCAGGACTACTTGTAATATGAACAAAGTCCCCCTCTTCTGCAAATCTCTTGAACTGCTGACTAGTAAACTGTGCAACATTGTCAGAAATAACTCTGTGTGGACTACCATGGCTGAAAAATAACACTTCAACTTAGTAATGACAGTAGTCACTCTAATGGACCTCCTGCATATCCACAAAACAAACAGTACCAGAATTACCCATTCTAAAGACTTAAATCTTGCCTGTGATATAAATAGGACCTGCTGGACGGATAGGTATGCATCCCAGAGACTACCCCATCTGTGGAGCAGGCTCCCCATCCATGTGAAGCGGAGTTCCTCCCTAACCCCATTCAAGTGCAACTTGGACATTTGGATGGGAAACCGGAAATTCATCCCTGGTTTGGCACCTATGTCTCTAATGCAAACAGATAACCTGTAAATGACTCATCTCCCAGGCCCATGCTTACACTTATCAGGGTTGTCAGAACTTGTCAGAGAGTTGGGATGCATGGCTAGGCTTAAAAAGGCCCTTGTGGTCATTATCCTAGTAAATACCTATGAAGCTATGAACTATATGGCGGTCTTCCCCCTCACCTGCCAACACAGCAGTTGCATACACAAATGAATGCTCTCTTTAAATGGCCTCTGAACCAGCTAAATTAAGCAGAATAAATGCATTTCTACATGAATCTTTGCCAGAAATAGCAGCCTGTATGAAAATATTGTATTTCTACTCAAATACTTTCCAAGTTTCTGAAATATTGCTATCAAACACAAGCAAAAGGGGGTCTGCAAAAACCTTCTGCCATCCCCACAGATTATAGCAAAGCACAATGCAAAATGGCCCTTGTAATTATGTACGGACATTCACACACACCAACTACGTACAATAATATTCACATGCCTAAAAAACTCTTCAAAATACTGCACTCTGTGAAATATACCTTGAAATAACTGTACTTTGCAAAATATTCTTTGAAATGACTGTACTTTGCAAAATATTCTTTGAAATGACTCTACTTTGTAATACTGCACACACTTGCAAACACTTTGCATACTTTGAATTCTTTGAATAGCTTTAGTTAATATGAAAAAGTAACACATGGTGAAAAAATATGGTTGTTTCCCCTTTTTTGTAAATTTTATGTGATTCAGATATTGTTTCAAACATTTCTGCAATTATTTCAAATATTTTTATCAATATTTCTCAGTTTAGACATTTTGTTTAATAAGAAATTTTGTCTGAGTGCTGTGAGTGCTGTGTTTTATATTTGTAGTGAAAGAGATCATTTAAGCAAGTTTTAATACCTGGAATTTGATTCTGACCTGTTTCAAGTCATTTCAGCAGTAGGGATGATCCACTCCCGTATATTTCTCCAACATTAACCGGTTACTTCATGGCTGAAACTCTGGATCCCATTCTGACACCATGTCACTCTTCTTATGTGCATTAAGAAGATGTTGAGGTTTGGGTGTTTAAGTAGTTTATTGTATACAAATACATCAGGATGGATGGCAGGAACATTAAACTTAAACTGTCTAACTGACTGATTACATACTTGCATCCTCTCACCCTGGCTGCTCACTCAAAACGGCACTCTTGCTTGCACATGCTCAGTACTTATATGCATGTGTTGACTCACTAGAAAGCTTCTTAAAGATATATCAAACACACTGATCTACAGCCCCATTAAGCCTAGAAGGACTGCCTCATGGTGGTCCTGTCACTAGGTTATTGACAAAAAGGTTACAGCACAGTGAGAGTCAATGACTCAGAAGACTTTGATACTACAGGAGTCAGTTGTCAAAGGGATCTAAGTAGCCCTTGGTACCAAAGTTGAAATCAGAGCTGAGGAAGGCTTTGGCACCAAAGTGGTTAATGCAGAAAGTGACACCTAAAATGCAGGTGATGAAAACAATGTCAACCTATTACCGTTGAGAAACTGGTCTCTAGTGACCACTGTCAATGAAATCACTGGTGCCAAGGTCACTAATGGAGAAATGGAGAGATTATTAATCAGTGCCAAAGCAAAGGATAGTGTTGGTGACAAGCTAGTGACTCTCAGTTGGAACATCAGCTCCAGAACTCCTTGCTGCAAAGAGGGACCAAGAAACAAGTAGCTGAAGTAGAGGAAAAGAGCCCTGCTCTTGCCACTCTGAAGACAAAGGAAGGTGATATCCACCCACTTCTATCAAAATCTTCAACAAGACACCTACAATTTTTTCCTAGTCTGCTTGCAGAGGTAGGCTATGTAGAGACCTAAAAGAACTGACCAAACCAACTAAAAATGGAATTGAGTCCAAATACTTAGTCAATTCATATGTAGAGGAAAAACTGCGTAAAATCTTCCTAGGAAGATTATCAGTTATGATGAATACCTTTTGCTAGTAAATTCTCTGGATAGATTTGCTCATGGAATTTTATATAGTGAAGACAAGTCAGTATCTCTAGACATCAGTTTCTCAGTGTTTCCTTTTCCCCTTCTTTCTGTCTTGCTTGAAGGCAGAACATTCAGCTGGAAGCAGTCGCTTCAAGATCATGTTGATTTTATATTCCTTTAGGGTCCCGGAGGCAAACTTCTTTCACATCTGTCATGTGGCATTAAGATGTTCCACCTCTAAGCATACAATGAAAGTGGTGTTTGTGTGCCCTGAAATGGGGTTGTGACCAGATTTGTTACATATTATAAAGCCACTAGACAAATCTTTTCTCTTAATGAAATTAAAGTTAGTGACATGCTATTACAGGCAAGAAAAATGTCCAAAAATGGTAAATATTAAGTGACACCTGTGGAATAGTTCCAATCCAGTCAAATATAAGCATTGTCTAGGAAAAAGTTTCTCAACAACTCAGAAAAAGAACTTCTAATGTCAGATATGACTTCAAAATGACAGCAGAAGCACCAGAGGTGAAAGTTAATGCTAACTGCTAGCACTGTAACAGCAAAACACCAATCTTTGTAATGGAAAAGTATTATATCTAACCTTATTTGAAGAGTTAAAGTTAGAAATCACAAGTGTTTGCTGAAAAAGCAATAAAATTAAGAAAACTCACTTAGTGAGCCTAGGCATGTCATATGACACAAGCCTTCCAAGTAGCAGGCATGATCTGGAAAGAAGGGAAGTAAGGTATATAATAGGAATGAAGGGTGAGTTTCAGAGCCTATTGGAGTCCTAAATGTTCTATGCAACTGTTGCCTGCTGCTATCAGTCCTGTTGTTGAAGTAGATGGGCTAGAGCATGTAAGATTATAGAAATATACATTGTCCAAAACATGGGTTCTTTGACACAAGCAAACACAGTTAGTAGGTTAGTTGCAGCTGCTGACACAATGCATAGTGGATCTTGTATAGCAGTAGCATACAGTGTCCTGCTGTGATGAGCAAAGATACTACTGTCAGGTAGCAGATCACTGTGCTACAGATGCCTACGGTCTAGAAACACATTATGCTACATAGATGATAGTCACTGTATTAGTCAATAGTCTTTTGCATGCTACAGTACAGGAGATGAAGGGTAAATTAGGTGGTAGCATTATAAAGTGACGAAAAGGCAAATAGCTTTCAGATTGTCAGTCTTCAAAATCATAGAAGGTATCAACAAGTGTCATGGCAGGTGTTCTAAACCTGTAGTGATAAAATTTTAAGTATGTGTAAATTTATAATATCATAGAGTGGGTAGAAATGAGTAATTTTCTCTCTTGCGGGTGACATGCAAATTGATGCCCTTTGGGAAAAAGAATGGCCTTTGAATGAATTTACTGTCACTATGGGTAAATCTCTATGTTTATACAGTAACTACAAATGTGTACAATAAAGTGTAGGAGGAAAAAAAATTAAATATAATGAGCAGACATGATATTCCCTATGCGTATTCTGAGATTTACACATGGCACATCTACTCAACACAGCTTTGTTGAGCTTATTGATGCCTGACTTACCATTCACAGCTTAAAGGTAAAAGTTTAAATGACACAAGGTATTAACATTTTGGCATAAGGGCTGGCTCCCACATCCCTTATCTCTAAATGTATTACTACATATATTACCTCTGAGTCTGCAACAGCTCAGAGAAAAGGACAATTGCAAAAATGCAGAATTAAGTTTTACTGCAACAATTACCTGACAGAAGTGCAGGATACTATGCACAATAACATTGATTTTAGTAAGACACAATGAATCCTGCTGTTCTGTGCTGAATTACCCACATTTACAATTGGCAGGAGTCAACCTTCAACTGATATGGAGACTAGCATTCAACATTTCCTCCTCAAATGAGAGCATTGTCAGCAACAAGGAGAAGGAAAAGTTATGTCTTAATCATTTAGCTTCCATGTCGGTAACCCCCCTGATTATGTGGTGATAGCAGTTAACCACCCTACCTGGACATATTATCTAAGCATTCTCAGCCCCTAAGCTACATTTTTGAGCTTTACAGGCCTGTTCTGCTGTTGCTCAACAGTCTTTTCAATCTTTCGATCAAATTGTGGTAATCAAAACTTAACATCTTTCTTGACCCAAGTGCTGCAATATGTGTCAGCCAGTGTAATGAAATGACTCCAAAGTTAGCCACTGTGTTTTGTCAAGTGTGAGCTGGTATCATGTAACTTGTAGTTATCCTTATATTAGACTGTTGTGCTTCTTATGAACACAAAAGTAGTGATTAGTTTGCCAGAAGAAATGTGCATATACATGTGTGTGTGTGTGTGTGTGTGTGTGTGTGTGTGTGTGTGTGTGTGTGTGTGTGTGTGTGTGTGTGTGTGTGTGTGTGTGTGTGTGTGTGTGTGTGTGTGTGTGTATCTGTGTAAAACAGACAATTGAATATTGAATTTCCATAGCAGAAAATAAGGCATGCATAGATCCACTGAGAACAAAAGAAATAAAATGAGTGGTATCTGAGTGAGGCAGTATGGAAATGTAAGGCAGTAGTGAAAATAAAAAGCACCATTGCAATATAATCTGAGTCATTCCTCAGTTGTCCAGATTTTAACAGAATGCCCAGATTTTTGTCTCAAACTTGTTTCTCATAAAATTTGTGTTTTTTAGGCAAATCACTGAGGATTTAATTCACTAAATAATTACATATATTTGAGATTCAGACTTCATATCCTTCAGAAAATGTATGCAAATACAAATCCTGATATTCTAGCAACTTTCTAAGTTTATAGGAGCAGTAGTCAAAATCTGTCCCTATTTTTGGGCCTTCGACCCCCCCCCCCCATTGTTTTAGCTTTTGTCCAGATTTCTTCTACTGTGAAGTTGAGAGGCTGTTCCCCAAGATAGGGTTGCCAACACTTTAAAGAGAAAATCCAGGAAGATAGATATCTGAGTGCTGAAGGTGCAAAGCAAAATTTTTTTGGGGGGGGGGGGGCTCCAGGGATATCACCCCCTGGGAAAAATTTGTAATTTTGCTTTATAAAATACATGTTTTAGAGCAGTTTTCTGACAGTTTTCTAGCTACAAAACAGTCACATAACTGCTATAAAATATGTATTTCTATCAAATTATTTATGCTTTTTTTGCTTATTGGATTGGATATCAGGTATTCTGGAAACAACAAACAATAAGCCTACAGTAGAATCCACAATGACCAATCAACAGATCCAGGAAAGTGGGGCCTAACAGCAACTTCAGACAGATACCCACAGATTTACTAATCTTCTGTGCGAGACTAGCTTAGTCCTGCACGGAAGAAGTCGTTTAGGAGCAGGACGGCAGCTGCCTGAGCTCCTAATCTTACACAGAGCATGTAAGAGTGCAGGGGGGGGGGCGTGTCTGAAAGCAGAGCTTTCAGAATATACACACCACCACAATGAAGAACAGCAGAAAGGCAAAAGGAATGAGCGAGATGGTCAT
This sequence comes from Protopterus annectens, assembly GCF_019279795.1. NCBI lineage: Eukaryota > Metazoa > Chordata > Ceratodontiformes > Protopteridae > Protopterus > Protopterus annectens. The sequence goes on along the minus strand of NC_056736.1, from coordinate 812,477,559 downwards.
AGGTGTCTGCCTACCCCCAGCAACATCCCCCCACGTGTACAACAGCAATAGTAAATACAAACCAAATAAACAAACCTTTTTTTATTATCAATCCGATTAAAGCTAACTGTAGGTGCGTAGGTTTGACCATCGTTTAGCTATGGTTAATGCAGCTTAAATGGCTGAAGTGGATAACAAGGAAGATATATGCAAATGAAGTAGTATAGCAATAGTGTAGTGAGCCGAGCATTCACCCGACAAGCAGGCATGCCCAGTTCAAGTCCCACTGGAGCACATTCCATTTCCCAAGTCAAATCATGTTATGACTAACATTTTAGTTGCATAACCTACTAAGTAACATATATTTGTGAACTGGAATATTGCATTAAATGCAGATGTGAGGTGTCAGTGTCATAATGTTGCAAAGTCCACAGATAATCACATGTGCCCCATACAGTATATGTACACAGGAATCATGGATACAAATGGAAGGTAAAATGTGTAATGAATGATAACCCCATACAGCTTCCAAATCCCACTCCTTCCCAAGAACCATTAGATATTACCCTCTAAATCAGTGCAGTTGTAAGTGGCAGTAAGCACTAGTAAGCAAGTGTAAGCACCAATAAACAGTAGTAAGCATATTTAAGTACTAGTAAGCAAGTTTAAGCCCATTTGCATGGTGGTAAGTAATGCGCACACAGGTTAAGCAATATTGAAGCTAATTCTCTCTAAGCATCATTAACCAGAGGGTAGCATTGCTTACCCTTCTGCAACGTTGCTCAAACCCACTTACAACTACTCAAAAGTGCCTTAATAACTCTGTATCCAATGGCCCTTGTTCTGCTCAGTAACAAAATAAACAGCCTTGCAGGTCTTGAACCCAGGACCCTAGATACTATAGTCACAGTAGTTAACCACCAAGCCATCACAGAACTACAGACAGATGAGATATCACCAAACAAATCCTCACTATAGTAGAATCAAACTGAACCTGTGAAATGAATCAGTATACAGTCATATGTTCTATAACCCACTACATAATATAAATATGTGAACTGGAGTACTGCAGTAACCCCAGATGTGAGGTGTAATTGTAATATAGAGTTGAAGTCCCCAGTACAACACAAGGACCCTATACAGTGTACATACACATGAATCATGGATACCAGACATATATATATAAGATACAATGAATAATAAATCAAGGCCAAAAATAAAATATAATGCAAAGTCTATTGTAAGCAATGCTAAGCATTGCACAGGCAACTTAAGAGATGTAAGCAATGTGTAGGCCAGCTAACTCAATTTGCCCAGTGGTATACTCCTTTAAACAATGCTACCCTTAGGTAAGCAGGTTTGCCCATAGCTTAGACTTTTCAAAACTGGCCAATCATGGCAAAGTGTGGGAAACCGGCCCTACTTAAACCCAACAGATGGGAATACATCTCATAACATTTTGTAGCTTCCCCTTGCAGGCACTATGGCAGAAAGGGGAGAGGGTGTGTGCTTCTGGGTACAGCACTGGGGCATTCAGGTGTCCAGAGGCATGGCAGGACTTTGTCAAGGAACATGAGCAGAGACTGCTGCAGGACCAGTACCAGGGTTCCCAATATAAGGCGGAAGCCTGGGACCATCTTGCCCATGACCTCATCAGTGCCTCTGGCATACCCCAAACTGGTGAACAGGTCAGGCATCACTATGCTGACCTGAAGCAGCATAAGGGGAACCTCTTGGAGCAGTGGATCCAAGAGGCTAGAATGGCAAGGGCTGTCCCAGCCATGTGTAAGTGTCACTCCACTATGTGTGTAATAATTGCCAACTCATGTATGTCATGGATAGGTATGGCTAAATATTCCTCTTATGTCCTTCACAGCTGCACGTGAGCGGGCCACAAACCAGGAAGCCTATGGCTGTTGCCTGGAGAGGTTGCGATGTGAGGCAGGTTAGTAATACTCTTGCATGTACTATCATAGGAAATAAATCTAAAAGTATTAGTAAATTCATTGCCAGTATAAAACCTGTATTGTTTAAGGCAAGTACTGCATACACTGGAGAATAAGGCAGGAAGAGTCTCATATAGTTTGTATGTAAATAAAAGCATAATAGCCTGACAATAAAAGTCTAACTGCTGGACTGCATGTGTATACTCTGGTATCATATAGTAATGTAGATTTGCAAGCACGTAATAGTACTGTAGTATTAAGCAGTGTTACCCACACTGTTAACCATAAATAGAATGTGTAGAATTGCCTGTATATGATTGGTGTAATCCCCAGAGGTCATTTAGCACAATTGAGAGACACAAAGACAGAAAATGGTGAAAAAGCAGACAACAAAATCCAAATAGCACATGCAACTGAGATGTGAATTGTTGTATTTTTAGCACACACAGCCATGGTTCAAATCCTGGCAGTGGTAGTAGTCTGCATACCCCACAACTGTACAGATATGTCCAGAATATCCAGTAGAGTGGCCCATACCTGTTGCCTGTCAACCTGTCCCCCTGGGAAATAAGTGGGATGATCCCAGACGTATAGGCAGCAAACAGGAAATACAACTGATTGACGCACATCTATGAGAACAAAGCTGGCACACTATCAACTCCCCAAAACTTTATGAGAGTAAGAAGCCATGTATGTCCCATTTACACCCCCATGTTGTCAAGCTTTGTCCAGAGTGTGTACAGTAACAGAGTGAGATGTATGTGCATAATAGTAATGTGGAATCTGGTACTGTGTGTGGCAACATTCAGGTAGTGCTAACAAACATTTCTCACACAGGTCTGTCAGATATGAACACTGTTCCCAGAAATAAAAGAATGATACCCTGTACTGCTACTGTTTATATTGGTATTGTATGGCATTGTGACTAATGCAGTTGCTCTGAATAATAAAGTATTACTCATCACTGTCACCCACACTTCCCTGCAAAATATATCTATCTAGGAAATCCTGTATAAGAGTGTTGTAATACAAGGTCAGAATGCAAAATCACAGGAGAATTATAACACAAAAAGCAGATAGGAGATATACAGCAATATCTATATAGCATACACAACTCTGATGGACAGTTTTTTTAGTTGTAGCAGACACAGCCATGGTCTGAATCCTGGGAGTGGATGTAGGCAGCATACAGAATCATAGCCCACAACTATACAGATAAACCAGAATGCCCAGTATATGAGTCCATATCTACTGCCTGTCCCCTTGCCCCCCTGGGAAGTCAGTGGGATGATCCCAGATGTTTAGGCAGCAAACAGAGAATACAACTGATTGTCACACATCTATGAGAACAAACCTGTCAGTCTAGCAACTCCAGAAACTGATGTGAGAGTAATAAGCCAAGTATGTCCTATCCACACCCCCATTTTGTCAAGCTGTGACCAGAGTGTGTAAAGTAACAGAGTGAGATGTTTGTGCATAATACTAATGTGTAATCTGGTACTATGTGTGGCAACATTCAGGTAGTGCTAACAAACATTGCTCCCACAGGTACGCTGGATATGAACACTGTGCCAAGAAATAAAAAGCTTGATACACTGTACTGGTACTGTTTACTCTGGTATTGTATGGAATTGTGAGTGTTGCAGTTGTTCTGAATAATAACGTATCACAGATCACTGTCACCCACACTGTGCTACATAATATAACTGTGTAGGAAAGCCAGTATAAGAGTGTGGTAAGTCACTAAAGTTTGAAGAGGGCAATAGTCTAGATATGTCCCAATTCACCTGCATGTGGTCAAGACAGGGCCAGAGTCTGTGCAGAAAGACATGGACAGATATGTGCACAACATCAACCTGGAATCTGCGAGTATGTGTTGAAACAGTTATTATTAACAAACATTTCCTCCACATGTATACCAAGTAAGAGGTGTATACTGCAGGTAAAACCAGTTCATGTATAAAGATGACACCAGCCATATCACTGTCCAGACTAAAACAATAGGGTAGTGTAGTAATACTTGTAAGATACAGATAACAGCACTGACTGGGAAAGTAATGTGAACTACAGGAATATACTAGTTGTTGATTGACATCTTTCTCTCCCCCCCACCATATCTCCAACAATAAACTAAATACCCACCTCAACTAGTATGTAATGGCTTCACTGTTCTGTTGGGACATATGTCCTATTGGTTGATAATTATTTAAATTTGTTTCCATGCATGTGCTATGTTGAAATACTCCAGCATTGGTGTCATGGTGCCATCAATGTACCTGCATGCTGTTGTTATTATCACTGTGGTCCCATATATGCATGTGTTCCATTTGCTATGCAACTGTTCCGTATCTGGTGACTGGGTTAATGGGAATATCAATGCATGATCTTATACCTAACCCTGGAAAGCGTTGACTATTACTAACCCGCATATGTTGATACACCATAAACACCATAGCATGTATGGGAATGTGGGTCCCAGTGGACCCACCTAAACCCACATCAGCTGGCTGTGGCACCAGACAGCAGCAGGTCTGGGGCCCAACCCGGGACCTCCTCGTCTGTTTGTCCTGCACCACCTTTGGGTGGAACCACCTCAGGAGATGGGGGAAGCTGTCACCCATCACCAGGTGCAGGTCATGATGCATAGAGAGCTCAATCAGCAGTTTGGAGATCTTCTACGCCAGCTCAAGGGCCATGTGTCATGACTAGAGGGTTGCCCTGGCTCAGCCCCCAACACAGCCACCTTTGGGGCTGTGAAGGTGCAGTGGTGACTGCCCATGGGTGTGGATCTCAGTCCCACTGTTTCCACTAGGGGGCTCATGGGCTTCCGATTTCCAAACACCCCTCCCCATCAAGGTGTTTACCACCGACATGTGTCATATACCGCCCCTGTATGCATCTTGTTTGTTTTGCCTGTTAACCTATCCAACCTAGCTCCACAAATAGACCTACTATCGCTCCCCAACATCCCACTCTCACCTGAAAAAAAATAAAAAAGGGGAATCTGTCCCCCCAAAAAAAATTATCGCCCCCTACATTGCTGTCCATTTTGAACACATGTCCACTGGACACATGTAATCTGGTCTAACTGGCATCACGCCATATTAATGTTGTCCTTACACCTCTCTCAGGGGCTTGAGTGTCCAAATCTACCTCCAAAGTCAGTGTATATGCACAGCTGTTGCTGTAGAAGATATGGGCAGCTATGGACCTTCCCTACACACCTCCTGCACATCCCTAGCTACCTTCCCTACTATCTTTCACTCTTTGTGCCCCTTTTTCACCACTTTCTTATCAACCCTTTTTTCAGTTCTTTTAAAGAAATTAGTGTGTGGGTAAGCAGGAATAAGCACTTTTAAGCAGCAGTAAGCAGGTTTAAGCCTGTTTGCATGGGGGTAAGCAATGCCTACACAGGTTAAGCAATTTAGAAGCTGAGTATAAGAAACTGTAACCGGAAGTTAGCAGTGCTTACCTCCATGCAAACCCGCTTACAACTGCTTAAAAGCGCCTTAATCACTCTGTATCCAATGGCCCTTGTTCTGCCCAGCAACAAAATAAACAGCCTCTGCAAGGCTCAAAACCAGGACCTTGCACACCATAGCCAAATATTTACTACTAAGACATGTCAGGTGTACATAACCCTGATGTTTTCACAAACATATCATCCAGCACAGTCATTCAACAGTACAGGAAATATATTTAAACATGTAGATGTATGTGGGTGTGTACATATATTAATATCTAAACAGATATGTACATATCTATAGATGTATATGTATATATATATATATATATATATATATATATATATATATATATATATATACAGCAATATTTATATATGTAAGTAGACATATATATATATATATATATATATATATATATATATACATATATATATATATATATATATATATATATATATATATATATATATATACATATATATATATATATATATATAGGTATATACAGACATACATCTGTAGATAAAGATGGGAACATAACAAAAACATATATGTCCACATGCACCGTTAATGGGGTTGAGGCCCCAAACAACATACGTCTTGTACGAATAGGCATCCCCCCCCCCCCAGTGTTAGTAACACTGGTTGATTGTGGTCTCTATATTGTTATCAATTTGTGTAGTAGGTGTACATGTGTCAGCACAAGGATGCCCTGTGCATATGATGATACCTGTGCCGCATCCCTGTCATCCATACCATCAATGCAGGGACAGGCTAATATGGTTCTAATGCACACGGTGACTGTACTATAGTGTACCACAGTACTGCAATGTAACATGTTGTAAAGAGTGAATTGCAATGCATGTTTGTCAGGTAGTGTAGCTGTCCAGCAATGTTGCATTATAGCTGTTAGTAACACTGGTTGATTGTGGTCCCTATAATGTATTTCATTTGTGTTGTATGTGTACATGTGTCAGCATGAGGATGGTTTGCAGTCATATTCCACAATGGGGTATGGCACTGTGGTTACACCATGGCTGTGACATATCTGGGGTACAGTTGAACATGTCACAGGTTACTAAAATGGTTATTGCCTGTGCCACATGGACAGATGACCCACTGGGGCATTTATACTCTGCAACCTAATGTAGACTCATTCACATACATGCACACTGTTACTTGGCAACACTGGGACTAGACCCCTACCTAGCTATGTAGTGATACTGAAGTGTGTGGCTTACATTGTACACACCACACAGTGTTTATGGTGAGGTGTGTCTCAGGTTACATGTTACATGCAGTACATCCCCAGACATGTACAGTATGTTAATGAGGGATGTAATGGGTGTATATAGACAATACGTAGTGTGACATACCTTCATATACACATTAACAGACACATAACAGGCAGACACACATCCAAGAAACCAGGGCCTATCACTGCTAACTAACTTGACCGTGTGTCCAATGTGTTACAGCTAGGCTGCATACAGCACATGGATAACTGGCCTGGATTATGGTATCAGTTACCTGTATGGTTGATGGTGACAGTGGTAAGTATAACATGGTACATGGGACATATATCAAGTGTACCCTTGTGTAATGACAGTGTACACAGCACCAACATCCCCCAGCGGATATTGTACAACCTGAAACCCATGATGACACTCTGCCATACACACCATCACACATTGGCCGCGACTGCGATACAACCCATAGTATACCCCATCAGTGGTACTACAGGGAAAGGCATTGAATGCACATGCCACACAAGTAGTAGGGTGTTGCATTGTCATGCCTCACCTATGGGCAGCAACAACACTATCTGTACTACTGTGTGGAAATTGGTATTGTAATAGGAGTATGTGGCCTCGGAATGCTGTACCCTACAGATATAAGGACATGCACACATACACACACATGTCAGAACACAGTGGGTATCCTATGCCTATAACCCATTTGAACAACACTGTTTTGCTGGTACTGCAAGGCTTGTGTAGCTGGTATGAGGAGGAGCTTAAAAGGGTACATGTAATGTCCCATACAGCAGCAGCCACAACTTACTATGGCAATGGGTGTTGCATTGGTTGTGAACGCCTCATGGCATTTCCAAGTACAGGTGTGCTAACACACAGACAATGCTATACTCAGTCATGCACACATACACATGTGTCAGTACAGGGGTGCATCACTGCAGGTGGTCACAGCTGTGTATCTAGCTATTATCCAAGGGAGATGGGTTGTGTAGGGGTTGTGTGTACAATGGTATCCGCAATGCTACTGTAATGACAGCACATAGGTGCATGTATTGTACATGGCATTACATACACGTATTACAGATGTCATTACCCTGCTATGTTATGTTATGTGGTGTAAACTGGTTACCAGGACTAAGCCATGCTTAGCAAGTATCAACATTGCTGCAATATAACAGCTGAGCTGATTTGCGCACTGGTAAGTGAAGCCTACACTGTGTAAGCGCCTGTACATCTACCCATAGCTTAGCGCCGCTTAGCTTCACGCAAACCTGCACAAACATGATTAAAGCTGCTCAAAACTGCATTAACAACTCTGTATCTCACACCCCTTGTTCTGCCCAGCAACAAAATGAACAGCCCTTGAACCCAGGACCCTGTACACTAAAGTCACAACACTTAACCACTACGCCATGACCACTGTGAAAACAGCTGTTGTTTTACCAATATAGCTGTCAATACACATATTGAGTAGTATTGAACAGTTACTTTTACTTCCATAATTGTGTAGTACTTGTTATTAATATGACTGTTGCATCACATATGTTGTTTTATCATAATATACACATAGCAGATACATACGGTGACATACATTTGGGAGGGTATACATAACCATGAGGCTTACACATGACAGGAATATGGATATATACATATCATAGGTCGATATATATGTCTACGTGTACATACACATGTATACTCATACATATGTCTGTATACACATCTGTATAGTGCAACATATATATGGCCATGTGTACATCTCTTCGTATGTAAATATATATATATATATATATATATATATATATATATATATATATATATATATATATATATAGAGATTACCTACACAAGAACGTCATCGGAAAACACAGACACCAACATAACCGACACCACATGTTCGACAATCGAAACACCAACATAATTACTGCACAAAAAAAGGAAAATAAAGTTTCCTTTTTTGTGCTACGCCCCCCACACCCCCCGTAACTTTAATATACCAACTCCAAAATTGCACTACAGTGCAGGAATGGAAATATTTCCATTCCGCACTATGGAGACATACCATTTCCCCATTGTCGGCATTTTGATTGTCGACCATGTGGTGTCGGTTATATGAGTTTCAGTCTTCTCAGCTGTCGTTCTTCTGTAGGGGACCCATATATATATATGTGTATATATATATATATATATATATATATATATATATATATATATATATGTAGCTATATATGTATGTGCATCCTATGTGTACAGATATGCCTATTCATGTGGGTATATATGTAGATATCTATAACTATATGTGCATACATATCTATTCTGATATACCTAGCACTGTCAATATATATGTAGATATCCATATGTATATGTGCATATGTATCTCTATCTGTATATGTGTAGACATATATTGCTCTGTATATGTATATATCTGAGTGTTTACATGTATATATATATATATATATATATATATATATATATATATATATATATATATATACATATATTGTACATATACATATCCATCTATGTATGTCAATATGTATATGTGTATATATCTATATAGATATGGGGATAATTATATATACATATATGTTCACCATATGTCCTGAACATGGAGTGGAGCACTATCTCAGCCCCAAAAGTCCCAACCTCTTAGTTCAAGGGGATGTCAGGTATGTACTGCAGGTATATTTGTAGACTATTGCTACTGTAATAGGGATTGTCTTCACAGACATGGTGTGTGTGGGAGGTCACATCTGCTTTTAACATGTGCGCCATTGGCTACGGACAGACATCCTAAGGACATCATAGTACAGTACTACTGCTAGCACACTAATGCTTCTGTGGACGACAGCAGAGATATGGCCAATATATGTGGGCAGTCTGACACACTCTGGTCAGTCCAGAGGCATACACAGAACCCCTTAGTGCAAGACATGTGGACCAAACCTGACAATGTGGATGTTAGCCATATAGATGGGTATATCACGTAAGTACTGGTATACATTTGCCCCCATATTTTATGCATTCACAAACCCCTGTCTGTCCTGACACATAACCACTGGTACAGAGGTGCCATGGCCACATACAACCCACTAGTTAGTGACATACATCTGTACAGCATCCCATTGCTTTGTCTGACATACATGACTGTTATGGTGGACCAGCAGCAGTACATCTGGCAAGTCTCTGGACATGACATAGCACTGGGTAAGTACACTAAGCTGCTAGGCATGTAACAAAGCACTGTGCAGGCTATAGGCAGACTGCCTCAACACTGGCCTACATTTCCTATGGGGGAATACACATGTACCTGCATATATAGCAGGCTCTACAGGCATGTCACAGCACAGAGTAACAGATACCTGTGTGAAAGTGCATTACCACAACCAATGTGGCCACAGCCACATAGGGTAAGCTAGCATAATATTACAGTATATGGACTATCTGATCAACACCATCCTCATATGTGCCACTCACACACTAACCCTTCATATACTGGGCCATTACACAGTGTGGTCCGATGCCTGTCTGTGGTATGGGACATGTGTGTGTTTGGCCTTACAAACATATGAGCCGATAGGGTAACATACAGTGGAGCAGCATGCAACATCAGATAGAACAGCACCAAGAACAAAGACATCTACCACAGTCTGTAGACAGGCCAAGGTACATATTCACAATACACACACTGTTGACAATCACCATAAATACACAGACCTCAGTACTGTACACACAACCACAGAATGCCCAGGTTATGTCCTCAAATATAACTCCTACTATACATAACATGTGTAGCAGTCTGATATCTCACTGGCTTGTTATCAGATATGATGTCAATAAATATGGTGTACAGAACATATGCAACTCTTACTGCATGACATATGTACAAATGTTGACAGAGTTGTGGCTGGAGGCACAAAAACAGGGCCACTATTGACATGTTGCTGTGATAACCTCATACATGTACTGTTGTAGCAGGGTTTGTTTGTTGCAACATATGTCCTATGAGGGATATGAAGTCAGTAACACTCACCACTGTCACCATCTACTGACTGCAATCCTCACACTACCTTCTGCAGTTCACAGGTAGGTGCTCTGTCGGTAACACAAGAAACAAAAGGCACCACACACTTCCCAGTCTGCAAATGACCCTACAGATGGGGGTTTCCTCATAAACATAGCACTGACATGACAGGTATTAAAACATGTAGGACAGCCATATCCACACAGGCCCTGTTAAAACAACATTATTCCAAATGTAGTATAGAAGCACTTACAGTCTGTAGTCAAGTCAGGCACATCCCTCTCCTGTGTGTTGGCTTGTTTCCACAGTGTATGTTGTTAGAGGTAAATCCTCAATCCATTGGTGATGTTCTTTGTCAAATTACAGACCTAGTTCCTGCTCAAAGTGAATGAAAAGGTACAACACCAACATGATGTTCCTAGATACTGGAGTGTGTTTCCATGCAATTGTCTATGGGAATGTTACTACAGCTGTTCCACATGCAATCAGCTAGACAAGGGCTGCAATTCATGCAGAGGCCATCAGCTGATCATGAGCATCACTTACAATACACATGCTGCTGCCTAAGCAAAGAAGGTGTAAGTCTCCACATCCACCAGAGAGGGAGTGAGAGAGGCAGACAGAGGCAAAGATATGTCAGGGAGGGCTGGGATAGTAAAACTTAAGCATGTTTGTGTCACGCACCTACCAGTACAGGGTATCAAACCCCTGACTGACAATGTATTGCTATCACATGTCTATGCAGTTATTGGATGCACCACATAGGTTACATGCTGAGGAGCCCTCCAAATGTATATGTGATGGTGAGAGACATCTGCAACAGGGATATGGTATCTATATGGTAGGTGTAGTACATGTCCCTGTCTGCATGAACAGGAGTCAGCGTCAACACAGCCACACTCTCTCAGGGACCTACACACATTGACACACTTGGCAGGGTCAGGAATACAACTCATCACTAGTTAGATTGCCACAACACAGTACTGTGCAGGTATCACATGCACCACAGGGGTTTTATGGAGGTTATATGGGCAAAGGGTATGTGGTGGTGTCTGACATCATACAGCATGCTTCAGCATGCCAATGGGGGTTGTAGTGAGTGTGAATGTGGTCATAGGCATCATACACCACACACACAGACACTGTGTGCCAGTACTGACATGTATAGGTGCATTGCTTCACGGGTGTGTAGTAGTCGACTGTGCCAGACGGCTATGCAAGGCTAGGTAATGGGTATAACTTGACATCAGGTCACATGACAATGGTTTGCAGTGTGGCTTAGGGGTGTAGTGTCTGGATTTGCCCACACAGGTGGGTATTGTATTCACCATCCAGTCACCTGGGTAACTATTGTGTGTGGCCATTGGTGTGCATTGCTTGCCAGGTATGTGTTCCTTAGTCCATGACATGGACGGTGTCTGGGATGTGCACTCATCCCACATGCATGTACAGTGAC